>NC_056742.1:511638149-511773149 GCF_019279795.1 Protopterus annectens | reverse complement strand
TAGATAACACTAGATTAAAAAAAGCTAACCAAATGTTAGGCAGCCTATCTGGGTTAAAAACAATCTTAATTTCTCTTCCAGATGTATCCTTGTACTGCCAATGCTGTTCTCCAAATGTTTCATTGACTGCTTAATTTGCACTTAATTATTGTGTAGTAAGTTAAATAAACATGAGAAATTATATACAACAAAAGAACAAGTTTTGCCATAGAAACTACTCATAGGCCACAACTCGCAATCCTTTAAAAAAACATTGACTACCTCAGACTAAAGAAATGGCTTCACGTCTTGCTACTTAACTTTTCTATTAATCATCTGTATTTAGTGTAATTCCATGGGAATGCAATATATTGCTGAACTAACACAAGCCTGTTAGAAATATTTGATTCTTGAGCAGTTAAACAATAAAATAAGATTTATTGTATTTATTAAACAATAAAATAAGCTTAAAACCTGAGCTTTGCCTGGCTAAGATCTAGCTGTATTCAACTGGACATATAAGACAATATAAGTATCTTTTATCTGCACTTTTATCAAATAAAACAGCATTTTAATTGACTTATTTGTGTTGCATTGAATATTAACTGAACTGGAAGTTTTGACTCTGTTTTTTCAGTTAGAGTTTGCTAGATTTTATTACCTGTTAGAATTCCTGCATAGACAGTAATTGCAGTCGGGTCTAGTCTTATTCGTTGATATTCTGTTACTGCCTATTTATGTGGTACATTTTGGAATATTTTCTGCTTAAAACTTGAGCTTTGGCTGGCTAAGATCTAGTTGTATTCAACTGGACGTATAAGAGAATTTAAGTACCTTTTATCTGCACTTTTTTCAAATAATACAGCATTTTAATTGATTTATTTGTGTTGCATTGAGTATTAACTGAACTGGGAGTTTTGACTTTGTTTTTTTAGTTAGTGTTTGCTAGATTGTATTGCCTGTTAGAATTCCTGCATAGACAGTAATTGCAGTTGGGGGTAGTCTTATTCATTGATATTCTGTTACTGCCTATTTAAGTGGTGCATTTTGGAACATTTTCTGCTCAAAACCTGAGCTTTGGCCAGCTAAGATCTAGCTGTATTCAACTGGATGTATAAGAGAATTTAAGTACCTTTTATCTGAACTTTTTTCAAATAATACAGCATTTTAATTGATTTATTTGTGTTGCATTGAATATTAACTGAACTGAAAGTTTTGACTCTGTTTTTTTCAGTTAGTGTTTGCTAGATTTTATTACCTGTTAGAATTCCTGCATAGACAGTAATTGTAGTCGGGGGTAGTCTCATTCATTGATATTCTGTTACTGCCTATTTAATTGGTATATTTTGGAATGTTTTCTGCTTAAAACCTGAGCTTTGGCCAGCTAGGATCTAACTGTATTCAACTGGACTTATAAAAGAATTTAAGTACCTTTTATCTGCACTTTTTTCAAATAATACAACATTTTAATTGGTTTATTTGTGTTGCATTGAATATTAATTGAACTGGAAGTTTTGACTCTGTTTTTTCAGTTAGTTCCCCTCCCACCCTCCCTGGTTTTGTTTTGGTGTTAATCTTGGTGGCTTTGAAACTGCCCACCCCTCTTGTAAATTGTGTTTGGATATTCCATCTGGGCCCATCTCATTTGCTCACTCAACTGAGTGCAGTGAGATCATATTCTGATTTCAGGCACTCCTACTGTGTACAAAGAGAGCATCTGGTAAAGAAAAAAAATTGTAAACTTGTTTCCTGACTTTCCTGTAAGTGGTCTAAACTGTTATTAGGCTTCTGAGCCCCCAAGCCTTTCTGTGTTGGAGGGAAGCCTTCTAGCTTAATTTTGTTTATTAGAACTAGCTAGTTTTCTAGTTTCAGCACTCAAATCTGTTTCTTTGAACTCAGCACTTGTTCAGAACTCTTTGTAAGCACTAAATAAGCTGCAAATTACTACAGCAATCAACTTTTCTCACTTGTCTAGAGGAAAGCAGTTTTTAGTACTTAATAAATAAGCACCTATCCAGACATATCTAAGGGTCAGCTCCCAGTGTTTTCTCCTATGTACAAGTTGAATCTGGGCATCTTGTGGCAATGCAGCAATTGCCTCATGTACACAGACAACCCTCTCCTCCTACCACCCAACACTACGACCTGTGAGAGATGCACTTATATAGCCAAACTGGAAGCAAATCTCTCTTCACCCAAGACTGGACTAGACAGTCAAGAGGAGAAGGTAAACACTTGCACCACACCACACTCATCACATAGTCCCTCAAAACATACACCACCAAAACACACACATAGAAACACAAAACACACACCTACATTTGTGGAGGCTCTCAATAAAAACCTGCCCAAGCATCAGGGACCTCCAAAGTAGAAACACAAGCAAACTCCACCCCCCAACACAACCCAAATGACACATTGCCCAGAAACTCAGTGTGCTACTCAACTACAGCCCATAAGGCATAACGTACCCAACACTCTAGTCATAGGTGACTCTATAGTCAGGCACACTGATGTTCCACTCACCAGGCTAAACAAGGAGAAAGTTACTGTCATCTGCCTGTCAGGTGTCAGGATCTGCCACATAATGCATGCACTCAGGTCACTCCACAACAAGTACAAATATGACACTGTTATTGTCCATGCTGGTGTGAATGACCTGAGATGTACCTCCCTGGACTATATGAAAAGAGACATGGAGGAGCTCTCCAATCTTGTAGCCCAGGCAAGTATGACCCTGGCCCAGAGTAGCATCCTGCCATCACCCAGAATGATACAACAATACAAGGACAAAATTATTGACTTCAACAATTGGCTTAGTTTTTGGTGTCATTCTAAGGGGATCCAGTATTTGTCTGTCTGGGATGACATGATCGACAGACCACAAGGCTTTGTCAGAGATGGCCTGCACCTGTCGCCCTTGGGATTCCGGATACTGGCTAAGGCTCTTGCCACCCCTATAGTGCCTTTTTTAGGCAAGGTTCAAATGACAAATTCACCACCGTAACAGGTATGAGCAAGCAAAATCTGAGGGTAATGCTACTTAATGCTAGAAGTCTAAACCTAAAAATGCACTCACTTGAGGCACTCCTTAAAATGGAGAACATTGACATCTGTGCAGTGACAGAGACCTAGTTCAAAGCTCCAGAGAGCACCCCTGTGTTACCAGGCTATAATTCATACCACACCTTTCAGCCACCTAACCCAGAATGAATCACTAAAGGTGGAGGTGTGTCCATATTCATTAAGGATATCCACACCTCCAGGCTAGTTGCAAAGCATAATGTATCCGAGATTATCCAAGTGCAACTAACTCTGGGCAAGACCACAATCCAAATTGTAGCTTGCTGCAGACCCCCCACCATGCCCCAGGAGTCCCACTCCTCATTTCTTGATACACTGGAAAGTATTAGGGTACAACCCAACACCCTAATAATGGGCCATTTCAACTACCCCACCATTAACTGGGAAAACTACTCATGTACCAACTCTTTTGCTCAACGTTTTCTGGAATTCATAAATTCCAACGCCTTGGATCAATTTATTCACACCCCCACCAGGGGCAGCAATATCCTAGACCTGGTCATTACCAACATGTGCAACCAGAGTTCCACACCAGAGGTCAATTGCTTGTTGGTCAGATCCAACCACAAGCTAATTACCCTAGACATCCATATCCCGCCCCCACCCCCAATTAGGGAAACCACCATAAAAAGCTTCTCCAAAGCCAACTTCACACTTGTTAAGACAGAAGTGGCAAACTTCATGACACCCATGCAGACGGACAATAGAGGTATGACTGCTGAATCCTACACAAATGCACTTTATAAGCACTTACACGAATGCATGGATCATGCTATCCCTAATAGAACCAAGATGCTATCCTCCAAAAAATGGAAGCCAATCTGGTGGTCCTCTGCCATAAACAAACTCTACAACAGAAGAAAGAAACTGTTGCAAAAAAGAGTAAAATCCCATGACTGGAGGAACTCCCTGGTCAACCTCAGTAAGAAGCTGCGATCCCTCATAAAATCCTCCAAGGATAGTTATGAAAACAAAACTGCCACTGACTCTAAAGAAAACCACAAAGCATTCTATAGCTATGTCAAGAATCTCAATGGTGACACTCAAATCTGCTCTGAATTACAGCACAATGCCACTAAATATACAGAACCAACTGATATTGCCAATATCCTTGCAGACAGGTTCAGTGCTAACTTTACCCCTGTCACCCCCTAGAGGGCTGATCTCTATACCGGAAGAATGCAAAGTTCCTGTAATCACGGCTGCAAAGGTAAAAAACACACTCTCCAAAGCCAAGAATCCAGCATCCATGGGACCTGACAATATCCCAGGCTGCATTCTACATGAACTACAGAATGAACTGGCACCCTACCTAAGTACCATGTTCAATCATAGCCTCACCTCAGGCTTTGTGCCCACTGAATGGTGCACCGCGATGGTTATCCCACTCCACAAAGGGGGAGCCATGATGGACCCCGGGAACTACCGCCCCATTAGCCTGACGAGCCTGGTCTGCAAGGCCATGGAATGTATCATCATGGAATTCATAAACAAAGACATTGTTAATCTCCAAACTCTGGACCCTAGCCAGTTCAGGTTTGTAAAAGGCAGATCATGTGTCCTAAACCTGAATGACTTGTTTGAAGCAGTCACCAAAGTCATAGATGAGGGTAAGGTGGTTCACACAGCTTATCTAGCTCTCGCCAAGGCTTTTGACACCATCCCCCACTCTGGAATTATAGATAAGCTCACTAAACTAGGTATAAATCCCTATATCACAAGATGGGTTGCCAACTGGCACATGGACAGAACTCACACTATGAAAGTAGCATACTCCAAATCCGACTTCAGACCAGTGTCAAGTGGAGTACCACAGAGTCCAGTCCTGCGTCCTCTCCTGTTTGGTATCTACTTCTCTGAAGTACAGGCTTCAGATGACTGCAAACTAGGAGCCATAATCAAAACTCCTAACAATGTGGACATACTACAAAAGGGCCTCACTGAGACAGATGCCTGGTGTCAAAGCCATGGCCTGAAGCTCAATGCCAAAAAGTGTTTTGTCATCCTCTTTGGTAAAAATTCTGTACCCATGAGCTACCACATAAGTGGTAGTCTACTTAACACCGAAAGTGTGATAAGAGACCTTGGGACACAGGTGGACATTTGTCTCTCATTTGATAATCACATCACCACAGTGGTCAGGAAATCCTTCTATGTGGCTCACCTCATCACAAAAGGTTTTTCATCCAGAAAAAAAGAGGTTATTGTTCCCCTCTACTCATCACTCATTAGACCCATTATAGAGTATAATGCCCCTTTTGGTATGTTCCTCACAAGACATCTACAACATCTGGAAAGGTCACAGAAATACCTCACAAAGAGGATTACTGGCCTCAAACAGATGCCCTACGCAGACCGTCTCAAAAAACTCCAGCTTTACTCCGTTGCATATCGCCTACTCAGAGGCAATCTCTGCCTAACACACAAAGCTATGTCAAACCCAGAACTGTTGGACATGCTCCACTTAAAGAAATCCCAATCCCTCCGAGCTACATGGTCTAGGGACCTAAACCTTGTCACCAATAAACAGAACATGCTGGAAGAATAGATTCCTGCCCCAGAGACTTCCCATATTCTGGAACAGACTATCTATGTCAAACAGAGCTCTTCATTAGCACTCTTCAAGAAAAATCTTGATGATTGGATGGGAAATAGGAAATTCACCCCAGGGATCACTTCTGTGGTTCTGCTTGACAGGGAACAGGAAAAAAAATTTCTTGGGTGGCGAAAGCCAGGATACCTTTTTGGCTAGGCTTATATAGGCCCTAGGGCTAATAGGCTAGTACCTACCTATGAACCTATGAACCTATGAAGATATTAAACTGACACAAGCCTGTTAGAGATATTTGATTCTTGAACAGTTAAATAATAAAATAAGATATTACATTCTATTTAATAGTGCACATTTTTCAAATTATGCTGATATTATTCATTAGAATAAAATAAAAAGACAATTTATTTAAGATGTATTATATATAAGGCAGAATTCAAAAGGCAGCTTTACCCTTAATGAAAAGAACATGCCTTTCCAAAATGATCATTAATAAGCATTTTAATGTATGTAAATTTTATTAATCATGTTTACCATGCTGTTAGGCACCTCACATCTTACTTTGTTTGAATGAGTGTTTTGTTACTATTTGTCTTCTACTTTCCACTAGAATTGTGTTGATCCATCAAAAGAACTTTCAGCATTCACCAACCCATGACACTGTCACACTGAAAACCACTTTCAGTGACTCCCCAACCATTGTTGTGTTGGGTCTTGTTCTCCCCCTTTGGGGGTTACCCCATAACTGTATGTACCGACCAGAGCTGAAACCAGCACTAGGCGACCTAGACAACTGTCTAGGGCCTGATAGCTTGGGGAGGGGGGCCCAGTCACCAGCCACAGCATTCATTTAATTACAAGTTAAAAAAAAAAAAAGTTTCCATACATCTTACTCTCAGTGTTTCTCTGCATATACCCACTTCAAGATGCATGCACACACAGCACTGAGAGAGTAAGAGTGTGCAAGATTTGATTTGATTTCCAGTGGAGGAGTAAGTGGGTACAAGGAAGCAATATGGACTAACTTGCAGCAGCCACAGTTTTCTGAGCTATTACAGCAGATTTAACGAGTTGAGTGGAACAGCAGAAACATTGATAACTCTTTGTGTGTGTGTGTGTGTGTGTGTGTGTGTGTGTGTGTGTGTGTGTGTGTGTGTGTGTGTGTGTGTGTGTGTGTGTGTATGTGTGTGTGTATGTGTGTGTGTAAACTGCCCTAGGCTACAGGGAACAACAGCCTTAATTCTCTCCAACTCCTATGCCTTCCAATGCAGGAAATCTAAACAAGGTTAAAAATAATGTCAGGATAAATGCCCAAAAAATCGGGGCAGTTATTACATTTTGCTTTTTTAAACTTATTAAGTTGATAGAATGATAGGTATGAAGACTAAACTCAAATGTCTGCCATTATTTAGTGACTTCAGTCCTCAGTGATTTGCCGGAATACCACAAATTTTATAAGGAACAGACAAAAATATGAGGTGAAAATCAGGACATTTGAGAAGTATGACACTTTGGTTGCAGTTAGTCATGGGTAGTTGAAATGTTCTGAAATTGTGTACTTTTTTCCGTTTCTCAGTTCATATGTTTTATTTCACTGCTTAATGGAAAAAAATGTTCAAAACTAAAATAACGCACAGGGACCCAAGTACACTTAATCTGCCACTGGCTTGATGCACTTTCAATGAATGTGAGTTTCAATGCACTTTCAATGAATATGAGCTTCAATGCAATTTCAGTGAATGTGTGTTTCAATGCAGTTTCAGTGAATGTGAGTTTCAATGCAGTTTCAGTGAATGTGAGTTTCAATGCAGTTTCAGTGAACATGTGTTTCAAGTGAAGAGAAGTTTACTGCTGTTCCAGTTAGGTCTGTTTTAAATGTGCAACTGTTTTGCTTAGCAAATGTGCATTAGTGTTTATGCTATAACATTTATAAGCAATGTTAGTAGTGCAACAGGTTGCATACTTGAGTTTTGTGCTGAACGCTGTGGGTTCTACTCCCACACCACATAGAGGGATTGCTGACACTGCAGTGCCCTATGAGGGGGCTGCTGTACACCTGAGTGCCATCCTTTGGATGAGATGTTAAACTAAGGCCCTACATGCCTATGTTGATGGTAGGTGCTCTGAGATCTTTTATATCCACCTGAGCTCTTGTAAAGAGGAGGAGAGTTCCCCAATGCTCTGGGCAAATGTCCCCTAGTAATATGAAGACCATCAAGGCTCTTCCTGGCAATGGACTAATCTAGTCAACAAAGAATAAATAAATTAAAAGGTTTAAATTAAATTCACATCTTTTTCTTTATTTTAAAAGTGAAGAAGAAAACAGTGCGCTGACCGACAGTATGAACAGCTTTTACGGTAACTGGAAGACAGAGACAAATAATGCAACAACAGAATGACTGTCAGCGGGGTCCTGATCCATTTCTCTGCCTAGGGCCTCATTTCAATATGATCCAGCTCTGGTATCAACTCTGTGGTCACACAAAGATGACCACTTGAAATAAAACCCTGTCAGATCTTCCCCAGATGTCTATTGTAAGTGTAACTTCTGATAGTAATAATGTCACTATATAGGTACACGTTGTCATCTTAAACAGGAAATATGCAATCTAGTCGTATGCCATGTGATGCAATGTTAGAAAGCATATGATGCGGACCATGGCTGTAATCATTTAATTATGTACGTATATGCTGTTACAGTCCGCAGAAAATATATAGTCTATTTCTATGTTGTGTGATACTGTGTTTGCATGCATTTTGATAGAGATTATGGGTCACATTGCTATAAGCACAGAGTCTGAGCATGTATTTGTAGAATCCTGTGATACAAGGTAACACATTGTTGTAGCAGTTATTGCTGCTTCCTCACAGTACTTGGTTCACCATTTCCAGATTCATCACAAAAACATGCTGGTACATAAATTACTGATGCACTAAGTTGTAAAAAGGTGTGTGTGTGTGTGTGTGTGTGTGTGTGTGTGTGTGTGTACATGTGGGTGCATGGTCTGTGAGTAAATGTATGCATTGTGATGGACTGTCTCAGTGTGTCTGCACACATAGTTTCATGCTGTGCAGTTTTTGAAAGCAAGCTTTAATCTCTGCATTTATTGACAGTATGCACAAAAGTAGAAGGTTTTGATATCACACCTCCCTTGCCTTTATCATTTTCTATACGATAATGTTCAAGACAGCACAAATGCATTATGCAAATAGTCTATTTACATAATATGGAGAATGTTTTGCTTACTTTTCTTAATTGTTTTGGGGATACCTTTTCTGTTGAGAATGAAACTGTTCCATAGGATCAGTGTGCTACATTAATAAACAAATAGAACTAACTAAATAAATAAATAAATAATTAACTCTCAGAAAATCACTTTGCTGAATAGAAAATATTTTTGTCTATGAGGTAGCCAGTCTCTTGGGAGAATCATATGGATACTCTCAGTGAAAGGAGCCCAGACGCTGGTTATGATGATGATAGGCTGATAACATCAAGGTAGGAATCCTGCTATTCCTCATACACTGTATTATGATGCAAATCATAGATTATCAATTAACGCTTTTATGCAAAAAATCTAAATTCGTATTCCTGCAGTAAATTTAAATTACTAGTGGTAGTTATAATATAGTGAGCATAAATAAACTGGAACTTTATTCTTTTGCAATACCTCTTTCCTGTTTCATTTTTTGATGCACTTTAATATTTTTCTTAATTGTCGTATCATAAATAATATTTTATCACTTCCATGGGGTTTTCTGTTCAGAATGCCAAAATTCACTTGCTTTACTGGAAACAAAAATTTAGGGAATTGTAGAAGAAAAAAAACACTGTTTGGTTTGTCAGATGGTCATTTCTTTCCTCCCCTAATATTAGATGGCAGTAGGGGTTGCTGGGTTAACAAAATGGGCTGCAAATGAGTTACATCCTGTTGACCTTGGTTTGATTCCCACAACCTCCGCTTTCATTGTGACTCTGAGCAAGTCAATTAACCAGACCTATGCTCCCAGGTTAGGCTTGGAAAGGGGCCCTTGCATATACTATATATCCCTGCAGACAAATAAAGACTGAAAAGAATCAGGATAGGACTGATGTTGTGGTTCGCCTTCCGTTACCTTTCCTTCCTTTGGGGATTCAAAAATAACCTTAACAAAGTAAACATTGCTGGGGAGAAAGTAATTAATATTTGCATTTATTCATATGTTTTATACTACTGTTGCTGGCATTCTTTATCTGCCAGGCACCAATGGAAATTAATGTTTATCCCTTGCTCTATACACAAAGGAACAGAAAGTCAAAATTGTGAGATAAAGTTTCAATTGATTTGTTGACAGAAACAGTATTCACAATGTAGTAAATAGATGTGTAGGTTCATGTTAAAATTCTAGAGTCAAATATCTCTCTAGCAGTAGGATAATAATAATTACTGACAGCAATTTCTAATATTAATAAATAAAATATTATTAAGAACTTTGTGTTCTTTTACAATTCACAGATGTTTGCACTCTTTTCATTAAACTGTTTGATGCTGTACATAAAAATATTATATCTTAAAATGTTATTCATGTCAGAACACAACTAAAATAAGAGATGAATTGTTGTTGTTGTTGTTGTTGTGAATAAGAGATGAATATAACGTCATAATTCTAAGAGGTACATTATGCAATTCGTTCAGAAAATGAAACAAAGTTATATGATCATGAGAGGCATAGGAAGCTAATATGTAATTGTGTCTAAAATGAACAAATCTGAGAAGCTTTCTTTTCCTAAGAAAACATGCATCCATCCTTGCCTGGCTCTAAAAGCCCCAAGGGTTTTGGGAAGCTTGAGGTTACATATAAATTGTAACCCATTCTGCAAAGGTTTAGCATTTCCACAAGAGAAGATGGGAGTGCTTTCTCTCACAGGAAGAACAGCTTAGCAGACTGCATTTGGTTTTAATGTAACAGAAAATCTATTCTTCTAAAAAGAATGTTATCAAAGGTGAAAAAAAACACTCTGCCTTTGAAACACTACGAATTTTGCTCTGCTATTTTCAGACTACCTATGACAAGTAAGGCATCTCCAGCCACAGTCCTGCAAATGTGTATGTGTAAATATTTTTACATTCTAGCAGAGCTGCAGTCAGTAAACATGTTGAATTAATTGATATTTCTTTCTGTTAAATAAAAATATCATTCAATATACAAAATATCAGAATTTAAATCCTGATTTAATGAATTCAGTACCCTGACTGGTTATTACAAATGTAAGCTTCTAGATTTTTCTTTTACCACTAGTTCATAATAACCATGATTTATTGTAACAGGCAGGAATAAATAAATTCTATTTCTGGAATACTTTGGTATTTTAGGATTCTGATTTAAAATTCTAATCATTTCTATTACCACTAGCCTTGGACTCGTACCTTTAATGTTAATATCTATTGCTTCTCTGATGGCTGGGAGAAAAGGGCAGCTGTCCTTGACATAAGTACTTAGGGAGTGCAATAAGCAGATGCTGACCAGTTGGTAAATCAACACCAACGCACAGAAATGAATGGTGATGCTACATTTCTGGTCAGGGCTGAAGTACTTTTGTGCTTTGTGTGGCATTTAGCTGTAGCAAACCACTTGTTACATTGTTACATCTTTAGCAAGTAGTTTGCTGCAATTTTCAAAGGAAAAAGTGTTCTCTTTTGTTTTTTATCCTCAAGTATGAGAGGGAACCGAGATGAGAACAGAATGCTAGTATAACAAGCAACAGTTCTTCAATAGGGTCTCAGACTTTCAAGCCAGAATTGCTCCTCATTCTCCCAAAGGTGTAGCTAGAAATTCTGTCTCTCTGAGCCATTCTTGGATCTGGTGCCCACCTCATCTTTATGTTATAGGTTCATAGGTAATTACTAGGCTAATGACCCTAGCAAGCCCTTTTAAGCCTAGCCATGTTTCCCAGTAGCATTTGATAGGTTTTCATACCACTCATTTTGTTGGGAGCATAGCTTGTTTTTTTACTGATGAGCATTCACAAGCTGCCACTTTCTAATAGGTACATAGATACCAGAATACAGGTACATGTATAATTCCCCATTCACTGATCCAAGTTGTACTTGAATATGTGCAGGGAGGAACTCTGCTTCACATGTATAGGAGGCCTGTTCCAGGGAAGGATTTGTCTCTGAGACACATACCTATCCCTCTAACAAATCTTAGCTGTTTATTAATGTTGCAGATGAGGTTTGTGTGTCTAGATCAGGTTTTCCAAATGCCATTGTTTTTTGCAGATGTGCTACATTTCTATAATGTCTGGATCAAAGGATGCTTTGAAGGATGGGCATTGATTGCCTCTAAGCAGTCTGTGAGAGACAGAGTACAAGGACAAGGCTTTGAGGTGGTCTGCACAGAACATGCTGTCTATGCCATGTACTTTTTAAGTGAGGAACCTCTGTGGATGCTCCAGTTGTTGTATACACCTAGTCAGGTTCTTACCGAAGGCTGTTGGAATTGCTCTCAATGATTGGTCATTGGTCATGAGAGTTGAGTAAGCAGCATTTTAGGACCTAGGTGCCAAACTCTTGTTTCTAAGTTGTGCAACATAAAATGATTTCCTTACCACAGTAGACACATGATGGCCAAAGGCCAAGTCACTGTCTACATGCATTCCCAAATCCCTGACCACAGGGTCAATTTTTAAGAGTGTATTATCAATGCAGAAATTTCCAGGGGGTAGTTGGCTTTCCAAAAGGTACTATTATGCATTTTCTGGCATTGAGTTTTATTCTGTGACTCTGGCATCATTTACTAGTTTGTGTCAGGCCTTCTTGGGACATGTTTGTGTCTTTGGGAGAGTTGAAGACTGCACTTAGTTTGCAATCATCTGCAAACTTGGTCAGCCAGAGTGTTGGACATTAGCCTTGACTTCAGAGGAGTAGGTAACAAAAACGAGCAGACCCTGCACTAAGCTCTGGAGGACTTCGATATTGACCTGCCTTTATGGAGGTAGATTCTCCTACCCCAGCTTCTTGTGTCCAGTTTGTTACCCAGCTGAATATCTAGTGTGTGATTTATGGGGTTTATACCTAATTTTGTGAGCTAGTCTACAATACCTGAGTGGGGTATCTTGAGATAAGCTATAGTAATGTTTAACTTCATCAATAGATGTAGGTGATTAAATATAAGAAGCTGTTGGGATGAGATTAGCTGTGAAAATAATGTGAACATAATGACTAGATAAATAGGTAAGAGTTGAACAAGTTTAAAAGTGATGACGGTAAGGCTGGTTATACCCAGAGATGGGATTCCACAGGCAAAACTGTAGTGTTGTTTTGTCAGCAAGCATTATTATTATATGTAATCGATTAATATAAAGGAATAAGACGTATGTATGTTTGATTTAAAATAAAAATGATTGATTTCAGCAACTGGCTGTCTTGTATAATTCTAAAGGGATCCAATATTTGTAAGCTTGGGAGATCATGGTTAACAAGCCATGTTGCTTTGCCAAGGATGGTCTGCACCTTACCGCTCTTGGATTTTGAATACTGTCTAAAACTTTATCCACCCCCATAGTGCCTTTTTAGGCAATGCCAAATCAATAAACCTACCAATATAGTAAAATCAACTCAACTAGACCTGAAGGTGTTACTGCTCAATAAGGGGATCCTAAACAAAAAGTACACCCCCTCCAAGCCCTCCTCACACTCAAAAATATAGACATCTGTGCAGTTAATGAGACATGGTTTAAAGCTGCAGAGAGTACCCTGGCAGTGCAAGGTTTCAGTGAATTTCATTCTTTTAGACCAATACCTCCACAGACAAGGGCTAAAGGTGGAGGCATCTCAATATACATCAATAGCAGGCATACTTGTAGGTGGTCAGACAGGATGATGCACTGGGGTTCCTCCATATGCATATCACCATAGACACAATCCCAGACCATATCCTAGCCAGCAGTAGGTCACCCTCCATGTCCCAAGAATGTCAAAATGCATGCGTGTACCTACTATAGACACTTAAAATCCAACCTAATACCCTACACATGAAAGCCTTTAATTACCCTTCTATAGACTGCGAATCCTACAAAGCCTCAAATCTACAGGAACAGAGATTCAAGGACTTTGCAACTATAAACATCCTTGGCCAAATAGTGAATACATGGACGTTATGCTCACAAATATGGGAGAATGATGCAACCTCCAATGTCTTGTCCTCCCTGACAAGGTCTGATCACAAAGCTGTCTCCTTCAAAAATTCAACCTCAGCTCCATAATCCCATTAAAACCAGTAACAAGTAGGAACTATCCTATGGCAAATTGTTATCTTTATTATTATCTTTTATTAAGTTCATAGGTTCATAGGTAGGTACCAGGCTATCGGCCCTGGGGCCTATATAAGCCTAGCCAAAAAGGTACGCTGGCTTTTGCCACCCAAGAAAATTATTTTCCTGTGCCCCTGTCAAGCATAGCCACAGAAGTGATTCCCCGAGGTGAATTTCTGATTTCCCATTCAATCATCAAGATTTTTCTTGAAGAGTGCTAATGAGGAGCTTTGCTTGATATAGATAGGTAGTTTGTTCCAGAGTATGGGAAGTCTCTGGGACAGGAATCTATCCCTCCGGCATGTTCTGTTTATTGTGGTGATGAGGTTTAGGTCCCTAGAGCATGTAGCTTGGAGGGACTGGGATTTCTTTAAGTGTTGCATGTCCAACAGCTCTGGGTTTGACATAGCTTTGTATATTAGGCAGAGATCGCCTCTGAGTAGTAGATATGCAACAGAGTAAAGTTGGAGTTTTTTGAGGTGGTCTGCATAGGACATCTGTTTGAGGCCAGTAATCCTCTTTGTGAGGTACTTCTGTGGCCTTTCCAGTTGTTGCAGATGTCTTGTGAGGTACGTACCAAAAGGGGCATTGTACTCTATAATGGGTCTAATGACTGAAGAGTAGAGGGGAACAATGACCTCTTTTTCCCTGGATGAGAAACCTTTTGTGATGAGGTGTGCCATGAAGAAGGATTTCCTGACTACTGTGGTGATGTGATTATCAAAGGAGAGACTACTGTCCACCTGTGTCCCAAGGTCTCTTATCATACTTTCATTGTTGAGTAGACTACCACCTATGTGGTAGTTCATGGGTACAGAGTTTTTACCAAAGGGGATGACAATGCACGTTTTGGCATTGAGCTTGAGGCCATGGCTTTGACACCAGGCATCTGTCTCATTGAAGCCCTTTTGTAGGATGTCCACATCGTTAGGAGTTTTGATTATGGCTCCTAGTTTGCAGTCATCTGCGAACTTCATTAGCCAAAGACCTTCTGTGTTAGCCTGTACTTAGAGAAGTAGATACCAAACAGGAGAGGACCCAGGACTGAACCTTGTGGTACTCCACTTGTCACTGGTCTGAAGTCGGATTTGGAGTCTGCTACTTTCACAGTGTGGGTTCTGTCAGTGAGCTAGTTGGCACCCATCTTGTGACATAGGGATTTATACCTAATTTAGTGAGTTTATCTATAATTCCAAAATGGGGGATGGTGTTGAAAGCCTTGGCGAGATCTAGATAGGCAGTGTGAACCACCTTACCCTCGTCTATGACTTTGGTGACTGCTTCAAAGAAGTCTATCAGATTTAGGAGACATGATCTGCCTTTTACAAACCTGAGATGAGTGGGGTCCAGAGTTTAAAGATTATCAATGTCTTTGTTTATAAGTTCCATGATGATACATTCCATGGTCTTGCAGACCAGGCTCGTCAGGCTAATGGGGCGGTAGTTCCCAGGATCCATGGTGGCTCCCACTTTGTGGAGTGGGATAACCGCCATTGTGCGCCATTCAGTGGGCAAAAAGCCTGAGGTGAGGCTATGATTGAACATGGCACTTATGCGGGGTGCCAGTTCATTCTGTAGTTCATGTAGAATGCAGCCTGGGATGTTGTCAGGTCCCATGGATGCTGTGTTCTTGGCTTTGGAGAGTGTGGTTTTTACCTGTGCAGCCGTGATTATATAGGAACTTTGCATTCTTCCAGTATAGAGATGGGCCCTTTAGGGGGTGAGGGGGGTAAATTTAGCACTGAACCTATCTGCCAGGATGTTGGCAATATCAGTTGGTTCTGTATATTTAGTGCCATTGTACTGAAACTCAGAGCAGATCTGAGTGTTGCCATTGAGATTCTTGACATAGCTGTAAGTGATGGCTTGTTAAAATTCAATGTCTCCAAACCCCGAGAACACAGCTGCCTATGCTGAATTCCTCTCAAACACTCTGTACAACCACATCTGTCGCTGCATAGAGGATGCTGTACGTACCAGAGGTAAGCCTAGAACTAGTCCCAGAAACAATCTGCCCTGGTGGCATCCCAAATTAAACGGGCTATATGACAAAAGGAAAAAAATATGCCAAAAATCAGGAAGGGTAATTCCCATAAAGATAAAAACTGTCTCATCAAACTAAATAAACAACTAATCAAACTAATTAGGTCAAGCAAAGCCAATTTTGAGGTTAATATAGCCTCCCAGGTGAAAGACAACCATAGGCCCTTCTTCAGCTATGTCTGAAACCTTACAGGCAGTACGCAGGAACATGATGACCTTGTGGTTAATGGTTCCACATTCATCAAGCCTGATGATATAGCAAACCTGTCAGTGTACAAATTCAGTTCCAACTTTATCCCCTTTTCACCCCAACCATCCCCAAAAATACCCTCAAACATAACCCCTCCAATTATAATTAGGGAGCATGTATGGGCTGTACTCACTAAGGCCAAGAACATGGCCTCAATGGGCCCGAATAACATCCCAGGATGCCTCCTAAACAGTCTAAAATATAACTTATCAAGACCCCTGGAGTCATTATTTAACTATAGTCTTAAAAGAAGATTTGTGCCACATGAATTTAGGACTGTGACAGTCATATTCCTTCATAAGGGAGGACATTCGACAGATTCTGGAAACTACAGATCCATTAGTCTGACTAGTCTTATTTGCAAAGCCATTTAAAGAATTAGCATGGAAATCATTAACAAAGACATAGCAGATCTCCAGACACTGGATCCATCCGAGTTTGGCATTGTCAAAGGAAGGTCATACTTACTGAATCTGGTGGAATTCTTTGAAAAAGTCACTAAGGCAAAGCAGGAGGGGAAAACTCTGCATACTGCCAACCTATATCGGGCTAAAGAATTTGATCCAATACTCCACTTAGTCATATTCCACAGACTTATAGAACTAGGTATCAACACCTTTATAACATGCTCGATAGCTAGCTGGCTCACTGATACAATGCAGGAGGTTAAAATCTGTGAAACCACCTCCACAAAGAGGCTGGTCACCAGTGATGTCCCCCAGGGCTCTGTGCTGGGCCCGCTCCTCTTTGTCATCTACATCTCAGATGTCAAAGGCAATGTCAAAGGAATCTGGCTAACCAACTTCACAGATGATTGCAAACTGGGAGCAGTCATTGAATCCCCACTAAGATAAGAAGACCATTCAGAAAGGTCTAATACAGAGAAATGTTTGGTGCCAAAGTCATGGCTTAAACCTCAACACCAAGAAATACATCCTTTTGGTAAGAAACACTGGGTGGTTCATGCAAAACTCATGCTGGAACCTTCATATAAAATTGTGGGAGTCACTGGATGGGATATTGTTTTCATCTATCCCATTCTTAAACTGAGGGCTGCTAAATTTTAACACACTAACAAACATATGTTTTTTTAATATGACTTTTACATTTCCCAACTTTTTTGTAGTCTTGTTTTACATACTTTATATATTTATTTTGTCTTCCGTGCACTTTTAAGATCATAGGGTACAATTGTTTTTGTGTGGTTTATCATTTATTTATATTTTATTACAAAGTTAGTATATTAGAAAAATATTGTTACAGTCAATTTAAGTAAATTAATTTGCTCATGATGTTTTGATATTTAAACCAGGAGGGGAGTGATTTTTTTGTTCTGATGAAGTCTGTTATATCTTTGTATTGGATGAAAGTACTTCCTGTGGTTGCAACAGAGACTTGATATAATCCAGCCTTCTGAGTCTCACAGATTTGATTTTTACTATTTAAGTTGTTGATTTTTTCACGTGTAACCTCAGGACCTTGGTTTAAATGATTTTAGTGAAATACTTCAATACGCTTTTTTAACAGTAAGGGACATCAGATTGTTAACTTGAACTCATGCACTTGGTCTTAGACAATAATTTCTATTTTTGAAGGCAAATTTTATAAGCAGATTCAGGGGTAGCCCCATCTTTGACAAATTTGGTCATGTACTATTTGGGAAACTAAATTTGATTTTGAGGAAAATCCATTTTTTCACTGCAAAATATATTTTAGTTATCCTGGTGATATTATGACACTTTTATTTTATGGGTGGACCGAGTGAGATGGTGGAGCAATTTGTTAGGTATTTGAATTCCATGACAGAATTCTTGAAATTTGCTTGTACCCACAGCAAAGAATTTATAAATTATTTAGATACCTCTGTCTATATAAATGAAGGTAGATTTGTATCCAGTATCTACCATAAAACTACTTTCAGCAACTGTTATTTACATTTTTCAAGTTTTCACCCGTACAAATAGAACATTGGGTTAGTAAAAGGACAACTAGTTAAACTGTCCTGCATGGTATCTCATGACACCCTTTACCTAACAGAGATCAACAAACTCAAAGACATGTTTTATCATAGGATTATAGGATCATAGGAGATTACTAGGCTATCGGCCCAGAGGTCATTTCAAGCCTTGCCATTTCAACCCAATGTGATACCATAGAGGTACTAGACAATACCTAAGACTGCATTTAGTGATGACTGCCCATATACAGGAGGGTTGTGAGTACTATCCCTGGTAAGAATTTATGGTGCCCTATCCACTCATCCAGGTTCCTCTTGAACAGTGTCAGAGGAGCTCTGTTTCACATAAATTGGTAGCCTGTTCCAAAGATGTGGCTGTCGCTAGGAGATAAATCTGTCCCTCCAGCATGTCCTATTTAAGTCACAGGCCATATTTAAGTCCCTGGAACAGGTAGCCCTAGACCCATTTGATTTACAGGTATGCAGTAAGTTCATTTGGTTTGGGTCTTGGGTTGCTCTGCAGGCCAGGCATAAGTCTCCCCTAAGACGTCTATACAATACGGAGTATAGTGACAGGGATTTTAGTCAGTTCATGTAAGGCACATGCTGGAGGCCCTTGATCTTCTTTGTTAGAAACCTCTAACATCTCTCTAATTGATGTAGATGCTTAGTACAGTACATGCATAATGGGGTGTTATACTCAATTATAGGCCGGATAAGTGCCAAGTATAGGGGGATTATAACTTCTTTTGCTCTCGAGGTGATGCCTTTACTAATCAAGTGAGCTATGTGAAAAGCTTTCATTACAATGGTAGACACGTGGTTGTCAAAATTAAGGTCAAGGTCAACCTGTGATCCCATGGCTACTTAGGGTATTGTTATTGATTTGATAGTGTGAAGGGATATTGTTTATGCCAAAGGGGATGATGATGCATTTATCTGTATTCAGTTTGAGACTGTGACTAATACACAAGTCATTGGTATGTGTGAGACCAACCTGGAGTATACTGACATAATTTAGGGATTCAATGATTGCACGTAGTTTGCAGTCGTCTGCAAACTTGGTCAGCCACAACCCTTTAGTTTTGGCCTGAACTTCTGAGACATATATACCAAACAGTAGGGGCCCCAGCACTGACCCCTGTGGTACCCCACTGGTAACAGGTCTGCTGGTTGCTGTGGAGTCACACACTTTAATAGTGTGTGTCTGGTTTGTGACCCAGTTGGCAACCCATCTTACAACAAAGGGGTTTACATTTAGTTTGCCAAGTTTATTGGTAATGCCTGAATGTGGAATTGTGTTGAAAGCCTTTGCCTAGTTGAGGTATGCTGTGTGCACAAATTTGCCCTCATCACTGTCCTTGGTCACACTTTCAAAGAAATCCACCAGGTTTAACAGGCAGGATCTACCCTTCATGAAGCTGAATTGGGTAGGGGTTTGGAGGTCACCTATGTCTTTATTTATGAGGTCCATAATGATATGTTCCATGGCCTTACAGATGAGGCTGATCAGGCTTATGAGTCTGTAATTCCCTGGGTCTGTTGCTAGGCTACCTTTGTGAAGGGGAATAACTGCAGCTGTTCTCCATTCCGCAGGAAAAATCCCCATGGTTAGACTATGATTGAAAAGGGTGCTTATTGGTGATGCTAGTTTGTGTTTTAGTCTGTTTAGAAGACAGCCTGGGATGTCATCTGGTCCCATAGAGGCCATGCTCTTTGCCTTGGAAAGGGCTTTGAGGACCTGCTCTTCAGATATGTAAGTTGGGGGGGGGGGGTTTGGGGGAGGGTTTGTTGTAAGTTACGATGGGCTAAGGAAATGAAATTCTCACCAAACCTATTCACTAGCAGTTTCGCTATCTCTGTGGGGTCAGTGTGTATGATACCACTGGCCACCAGTTCTGCATATGCTTGGGTCCTACCCTTTAGGTTACATACATAGCTGTAAAAGGCCTTATGGTCATCCTTGGCAGTACTTGCTAGGTTTCTCTCAAAGGAGCTCTTGGATGATTTGACAAGTTATTTGCCTGTTAAGGCTGAGGAGGATGCTTTTCCATTGTTGAGTCCTTGTCTTTGTTTTCTTGGACAGCAACTTTTTGCATTTATTGTAGAGTTTGTTGATGCTAGAAGTCCACCATGACAGCTTGAGTTTACATGGAATTCTGGCTTTGATTCTATCTGGTACAGCTGAGTTTATACATTTATGCAAGTGATTGTACAGGGCTTTAGTGTAAGCTTCAGCATAGTTACCACTTTCAATTTGGGATGGGGCTTGGGATGCATTCATACCTTCACTTAGAAGAGTATAGTTTGTCTTGGAGTTCTTGTGTTAGTGTCAATTCGAAGGTGACTGATTTGTGGTCAGTTTTAACTAATGAGGGTCCAACAGGTGCAGCAGTGCACCTGTTTGACATGTTGGTGAGGACCAGATCTAGAATGTTTGCTCCTCTTATTGGGATATGGACAATTTGCTTCAGGGCATTTGATTTCACAAAGTCAAGGAACTTTTGTGCTAGGGAGTTTGGGCTACAGTAGGTTTCCAAGTTGATGGTCAAGTAATTGAAATCCCCCATAACCAGTGTGTTCAGTAAAATTTGGATTGTCTTCAGTTTGGTTAAGTAGGCTTCATGGGTGTCATGACCCATGGAAGGGGATCTATAACTGGCTAGGACTTGAATGGGGGTCTTACTCACCATAATCTGGCCTTGGAGTAACTCCACATCATTGTCCAATCTACCTAGATGTGAGGTGAATTTATCTCTAATATAGATTGAAACACTGCCTCCTTTAGTTTTTACACATTCCTTTTGCAGTCTAAAGATGTGGAAGGCATTGTAGCCTTGCAGGGGTGAGGTATTCTCTGAGGCCTTAACCCAGGTTTTTGTGAGTGCACCGACATCTACATCTTCTAGTGATAGAAGTGCTTCCAGGGAGTGCAGTTTTTAGTTTAAGCTCCTAGCATTTAGCACCCTGCCCCTTATTTTGTTCTTATTGGTTAATTTCACATCAGTAATGTTGTTTTGAGACCTTGCCTAAAAAATGCACTATGGGGGAGGCAAGATACTTTACCAGTAGCCAAAAGCCTAGGGTGCAAAGAGTCTCTGGCAAAGCCATGAAGTTTGTCAACCATGGCTTTCCAGGCAAACAGGAACTGGATCCCCTTGGAATGACACCAAAAACTAAGTCAATTATTGAAATCAATCATTTTGTTTATACTGTGGCTTCATTCTAGGCGAGATAGTATGCTGCTCAAGGCTAGGGGCATACCTGTCTGGGGAAACATACTCAGAGAGCTTAACCATGTCTGTCTTCATACAGTCCAGTGAAGTATGTCTCAGGTCATTTACACCAACATGAACTATGACAGAGTCATAATGGTACTTGTTGCTGAGAGACCCGAGGGCATGCGTGATTTGTCAAATCCTGTGTTACGCCTTACAGGCTTAATGGGTGAGACACTGGTGTTGCTATGTGTCATGGATGACCTGGAGATTGTGTTAGCTGTAGCAGACTTGTGTTTTGGAGGTCTCTGGTGTTTTGGGAAGTTTTTTGAGAGAATCTCTGCATATGTGGATTTACATGCTTGATGCATACTATGTGTATGAGTAGTGGTACTATGTATATAATGTAGTGGTGGATGAGTTGACAATCTTCTTCTTCTTACTGTTTTGAGTGGGAGAAAGAAGATATCTTATTTCTCTTTTGGAAAAAAATAATCAAAGAAGTGTCTCAGCACAGAAACACCAAGTTTAAGCCCCTTCTTGGGAATATAGCTGATGGCTTGGATCCTGTGAAGACATCTGTTGATAGACGAGATCCCGATTTCTAGGATAGAGACCTTTTATTAAAGTTACAAGAGGCAAGCGACAAACAAGCTTTCCAACATTATTCATAACAATTGGAATATTTTCAAGAACCATGAGGATGTTTTTAGTAATTTGGGGGAGCAGCCATTTTTTGTTTACAGAACAGGTAAAAATCTAAAGAGTATATTTGGAAAAGCTCAATTTATTTATTTTTATTTATTTTACATTTGTTGACCGGGCTAGTCTAACTGGATACATATCCATTTTCAGTAGAGGCCCGAGGAGAAAAGCTCCACTGTAACAGTCTAAGGTAACACACTAAGAAAAAAATATATACAAGAGGATAACTAAACTACTAAGCAGGAGTTAGCAACTTATTAGTATACAAAACAACAGAACAGCAATTAGTGAATCAAAAACACACAGCAACAACAGCAGTATTTAAATACAGAATTGAAATTTTTTTTTTTATAGCATCTGGACTTGGACTTGACCTATCATGAAGAAAAAAAGAACTAAAATACTACCTGTGCAAGGCATTAGGTAGTGCAAAGTAAGTAGAGGTGATAGGAGGTAAAACATAAGCAAAGTAAGTAGCGGTAATAGTAGGTAAAATCATAAGAAAGAGGAAGTCACAAGCTGAAGAGAGTCAAGGGGAAAAATTGTAGTGATGGGAGCAGTAATATAAGCTAGATGGAGACAAGGCAGTGTGAGAGAAGGAGAAGTAATACTTGTCCAGATGATGGGTGTGTACAGTGCAGATAGAGGTAATGGGAAAAGAGGTAAAAAGATGTGGAAGTAGGAAACAAGAGTCAGTCAGGAGAAGAGCAAGGGCAGAGCCAGTGTGATTTGAGGTGGGTCTTTAAATGTTTCTTGAAAAGGGGTGTTGAGGTCAAGGTAGTAAGTTCACTAGTGAGCTTGTTCCAGTGTGTGCCCACAGCATTTGAGAAAAGGGAGTCACCTGCTTTGTTCTGAGATTTACATGTGGCTACTAGAAGTTTATTAGTTGATCGTAGGGTAGAGAGATTCTTATAGGGGGAAATAAGAGTATTAAGAATAGGTGCATTAGAAGGGAAGTGGAGTATCCTGTGGGTAATAGTCAGTTGTTGAAGTAGAATGAGATTTTGTAGTTCAAGCCAACCTAGCTGTCTGAGATTTAAGCAATGATGAGTCCGATATGGGGCACCTGTAGCAAACCTGATAATGTTGTGGTAGGATGAGGCTAGTTTTGACAGGTTTGTTTTTGATAGGTTAATAAAGGTTGGAGAGGCATACAGTAGTGTTGAGATGAGATGTGTTTGAGCTAAACATATCCTAGTCTCTGGTGTGAGAAATTGTTTAAGTCTATAGAGAGCACCTATTTTTTGTTAACTGTTTTTATAGTTAGATTGATGTGAGCATCAAAGTTTAGTTGATTATCTATTGTGACACCAAGCAGTTTTGTGGTGCTGTCGGGTGATATAAGCGTGCCATTGTTAGAGACAATAGTAAAGGAAACTGGGATAGACTTATAAGTTGGAGTAAACAATAGTAACTTAGTCTTTTTAGGATTAAGGAGGAGACATATGTGTTTGCACCAATTTTCTGCTGCAGTAAAAACATTTTGGGTACATGAATGTAGTTCAGCAGGAGACGTTGCAGTGCAGATGAGTGTAGAGTCATCTGCATACTGAATGCAAGTGGAAGATGGGAGGTATTCAGGTTATTAATAAAGATGGAGAAGAGGAGGGGACCTAGAATAGAGCCTTGTGGGACTCCAATGGAGACTGGGAGCTGGGAGGATAAATGACTGTCCCAGAGAACTGCTTGTTGTCTATTTGACAGGTAGGAGTTGAACCACTGAATAGCCATTGTGTCAAAGTACTTGGTACGAGAATGCCATGGCTAAAAAGAGTACCACTAAATGTGGGAGATGTGTTTACTGTTCTTATGTATTTGAAGGATATAGTTTATCCTTAGACAATACTTTATTAGATAACATTCAGTTTTGTTGGGGGTAATTACAACATGAATAGAGTGCTTTATTTAGAAAAATGTGATGGGATTTAAAGCAAAAGTACATCATGAAAGCTGCTAGCACATTTTTTCTCCTGTCTCTAGGGATATTATACTGTCTTGTTCTGCAGTTGTACAGGTTCCAAGTTGTCATTTTATTCTGTTTGTACCATTTTATCAAGGATTAGTTGTACCAACCAACTACCAGGCAAGCACGCTGTTTGTGGAGGGCCCCACTCCTGTTACTCTCATGGCTTATATTACAGATCCTTATCTAAACTGCTTTTGTATTTCTGTGTACTTTTGAGTCTTAATCCTTCAATACCTGTTTTAGTCCTTCTCTTCCCTCATTCACTATCTCAGTATTAGACCCTAGCTATCTTCCCCATAGATACCACACAGATATCTAAAGGTGAACAAAAAACAAAGTATTTGTTTTAAATAAAATAAAAATAAAAAAGAACCTCTTAGATATTCTATATCAGTTATTCAGACATACACACCATACAGTCTAACTGATTGCTATTGTAGCTTCCCCTATTATCATGGGTTGGCTAGCTCACCCTGCTACATTCCCCCTCCCTACCCCCAATTCCCACCCACCCCCACTACTCATACATTTATTTTAACCTAACCACTCTCATCACTGTTAATTCACTACTCAGCAGCCTCAACAAATACCACACACACACTCTTCACTAGATACCTCCCTCCATGTTATTCACTTACACTACTGCTCCCTCTAACTCAAACCAACCAATCTGCCACTATTTAACCTAATCTGATTTCATTCTACTTCTTTCTTCATACTTTAGACCCCGAAGTAACTATGCAGTACCTCACCGCCTAACCTAACCCACATAAAGTGCTTATAGGTGTCACTATCCCAAGTTACACAATGCTGCCCTTCCGCATTTCTCTCCTAATTCATCTCTTCCTAGCCACCAATCTAACGTGCTATCACCATAAATTACTTACATATTACCCCTATCCTAATATCTCACATTCCTTACCACACCATAGTAAATTCATAGACTTTGGCATACCACCAAACCTTTTTAACACCATAAAAGTAGATTTGTTTCATGTATAGATACACAGCTACACCCCAACTACTCCACAAGTATACTAAACTATCACTCAAATACATAAACGCACTACTACACACCTAAACTACTCCACAAATATACTAAACTATCACTCAAATATGTAAACCCACTACTACATTTAAGAAAAAACCTCAAACATAGTGGTGATATTCACCCAAACCCAGGCCCCAAAATTAATCAACAAGGACCAAACACACCACCTCTTCCACATGCTCACATTGATACCAACTCAGCCAATAAAAAATCAGACCTTTTACTTCTAAACATGAATCTCAGGAGCCTGGCAAATACAATACATGAATTTCATGCTTCTCTCTCGCTCTACTACACTGACTTAGCAGTTTTAATTGAAACCTGGCAAAACTTGAGATGAGTAACAATGACATTTTAACCCCTGGCTATAACATCCACAGACTGGATAGAATAAACAGACGTGGCAGAGACATAGCTATTATTTATAAAAACACACTTAAACCCCTAGAACCAAACCCTCCAAAACTAAACAATGTTGAGTTACTATTTAGTCAACTTGAAATTAACCCCAATAAACATATAATTATTATAGCAATTTACATCCCTCCTGGCAAGAACCCCACCATAACTGAGGACTTCCTTCACTGGTCTTCCTCGATATTTCATCAAGAAACCATAATAAAGGGGGACTTTAAAACAGACTGGCTAAATTGCACCTGAAATGATCCCACAATTTTTAACTTATACAAATTCTCCCAGTTAATACAATCCCCAACTAGAGTTGAAAAAAAACACCAAAGACAGTCAATCTTAGGATGGATTTTAACCAATAAACCCTCTCTTGCCCACAAGTCAGGTTGCCTCATGATCAGCATTAGCAACCACATACCCACCTACCTTCTCAGATAACTATACTCCTCCAAAAATTCTACTTATAGGCAAATACACAACAGACAAAACTTTTCACCTCAGACATTTATATCAACCCTCCAGCAATGTGATTAGACCTCACTAACATTTCTCCCTCTAGATATTGCTGTTCTGTACTTTAATAATACATTCTTACACATACTAAACAGCCAAGCACCTCCTTGAACTATTGGAGTAAAGTCAAACTATACTCCCTGGCTAACTAAAGGAACCAGGCACTTACTCAAAACCACAGATAAAGCTTGGCTACAATATTGGCCCAACAAAAGCCAAGTTACCCAAGATTATTATTAGTAACTAAGAAATAAAGCCAAGAAACAGATAAAAAATGACAAGAAAATCTTGTTACGTTATAATCCACCAATAACACCAAAACAATCCCCAAAAAATTCTGGAATACTATAAAGCAACTATTACAACCTGATCAATCCTCAACTCCAACAGCTACCACTACAAATATTTTAGACAGAATAGCTACTCAACTTTATACTTTTTTTACTAACTCTATACTACCTCTAAACAAAAATAGCAGCAATGTTCTCCTAACCATCCCAACAGACCCCATTGAAACAACCAATGCCTTCTCTTTCAAGCCCGTACAAACCAGCACCATAAAAAACTGCTTAACAAATTTAAATTCATATCCCTTCCTGCCAATAATTTACCTTCTGCATATCTTAAGTTAGCTGCTGGCAGTCTCAATTTTTATCAATCACACCATTATAAAACAGCAGGTTCCCAAAATCTGGAAAATATCCTATATCATACCACTACATAAAGGTGGGACCTCTATAGACCTTTCTAACGATAGGCAAATTGCAATTTTATCTCCTTTATCCAAATTTAAAAAAAATGCACTGTATCTATTTCTGGCTCATGGATTACCTACTATCCAATAAACTTCTAACTAATTTCCAACATGGCTTCTGACCTAGGCATAGCACCTGTCCTCTTAAGTTTCACAAACACAATTAACCAATTTGGAAACAATGGTCAACTAGTCTCCTCCATCTTCCTAGATATGTCCAAACCATTTGATACTGTCTCCCACCAACAACTCAATGAACTTTTAACCCCAAAACTAAGCCACTCTACCCTTGCATTGTTCCATGGCTACTTATCTGACTGACAACAAGCTGACAAATGGCAATGTGATTCCTCCTGTCTGCTACCTGATACACTAGGCATTCCACAGGGCTCAGTCCTAGGTCCAATACTATTTACTATCTTCACCAATAAGCTGCATACTGCTTCCTACCTCACCACAATCATGCAGTACGCAGATGATTCCAGACTCATCTGTGTAGCACCCTCACTCCCTCAACTCCAAGAAATAACCCAGCTTTCCTTCTCTGATGTAGAATCTTGGCTCTCCAACTCTCAGTTAATTCTCAGTGCCAGTAAAACTAAACAACTGCTCTTTTCAAATAGTAGAACCAAAGACACATTATCGTCCTTTCTAATATATTCATCCAATAACACCAAGATAGACCCCGTATCACATACTAAGATACTAGGTGTCACAACTGATAATAACATGATATTTAATAAACATTGGTCCATAATTATAAAAACAGTTCATATAAAACTAGGTTCTCTATATTGAACCAAACCATACATCACCAGCTCCACAAGACAATCTATTGCCAGGACTCACCTACTCAATACCCTAATTTACACCTCTCCTATCTTCACCAACCTAAAGAAAACAGATGTAGTAAAACTAGATGTCTGTTACAATAAAATTGCCAAATTTGCTACTAGCTGCTTGTATAGATCCCATCACTGCACTGCTGTACACCAGTTAAACTGGTTAGAATTACCCAGTGTCCTAACATTCACCCAACTTACAATGGCCCATATCATAGTATACCAACCTGATAAGTGCCCAGCACTCCATAATGTACTTCAGCTTAAGACACCTACGATCTTCTGACAAATTTCTACTACAGGTTACAAAAGCTAATAACAGTTCTGGGGATCCTTTGTATTCCAATCGGATCTTCAGGACGTGGAACTTTACCCCCCAACACATCCTAACCATGGTCAGTCCCTCACAGTTGAAAATACTTCTGAAGACTCACCTAACTAACTCCTGGCTTTGCTCTTGTCTACCACCTGCCTGATTAGCATCTCTCCTGCACTGCAGACTCCCCACTTTATATCTCTATTGAATCCTCTGTACATTTCTTTATTCTCTCTACCCGATGTAAACCTAACTCATCTCACCTAGTATTTTCTTTCTAGCTCTATCCTTCTTTCTCCCTTTGGACCCTTTACCCTCTATACTTACTATCATCCTAATTGTTCCTCCTTGGTTCCACACAATTAATAAATAATAAATAATAAATATCTTAGCTCCTCAACAATGTTATTTCTATGCAATAAATGTTCTATCAACCTAGACAAAGTAAACCTAACTTATAATACTCTAAGCAAATTTCACACTAACCATAGGTTCATAGGTTCATAGGTTCATACTAGGCTATCTGCCCGAGGGCATTTACAAGCCTAGCCCATAGTTTTGTGGCTTACGCCACCCCTTTAGTATGGGGAACTATACCCATTATTTTGCTGTGCCTCTGTTGAGCAGTGACACTGAGGTAATCCCTGGGGTATATCTGCGATCTCCCATCCATTGGTCAAGATTTCTCTTGAACAAGGCCAGCGAGGTGCTCTGCCTCACATATACCGGGATTTTATTCCACAGCATAGGGAGTCTTTGGGTGATGAATCTATCCCTCCAGCATGTCCTATTAATAGGCATGTCGAGGTTTAAGTCTCCCGCCCTTGTGGCTCTGACGGATCTAGATTTTTTGAGGTGAAGCATATTCACCAAATCTGGGTTTGACATGGCCTTGTATGTTAGGCAAAGGTCACCTCTGAGCAAGTGGCGACTGAATAGAGCTGGAGTTCTTTCAGTCGGGCAGCATAGGACAGATGTTTGAGACCCTTTATCCTTTTGGTGAGGAACTTTTGTGGCCTCTCCAGCTGCTGCAAGTGTTGGGTCAGATACATTCTGAATGGGGCATTGTACTCAATCATTGGTCTGATGAGTGATGAGTATAGGGAGACTATGACCTCCCTTGATCTAGATGAGAATCCCTTCATGATAAGGTGGGCAATGTAGAAGGTCTTCCTAACTACTTTAGCTACATGGGTGTCGAATGACAGACTACTATCAACCTGGGTCCCCAGGTCCCTGATAACTTCTTCTGTGCTCAGTGGATTGCCACCTATTTGGTAGCTAGGGGTAACCTTGTTTTTCCCGAAGGGTATGACTATGCATTTTTTGGCATTTAACTTTAGGCCATGGCTCTGGCACCAGTTATCCATTTCTGTGAGACCCTTCTGAAAGATATCTGTGTCAGATGTGTTTTCTACTATGGCGCCCAGTTTGCAGTCATCTGCAAACTTTGTCAGCCATAACCCTCCTGTGTTTGCTTGTACTTCGGAAAAGTAGATGCCAAACAAGAGTGAGCCCAGGACTGAGCCCTGTGGTACACCACTTGTGACAGGCTTTGAGTCTGACATGGCGCCAGCAACTCTGACCCTGTGGGTTCTGTCACTCAGCCAGTTTGCAACCCATCTTGTGATGTATGGGTTAACATTTAAGCTGATGAGTTTTTCAATGATACCCAAGTGGGGTATTGTATCGAAGGCCTTCGCCAGATCGAGGTAGGCTGTATGGACTGCCTTTCCCTCATCAATGGCTTTGGTGACTGTTTCGAAAAAGTCAACCAAGTTTAGAAGGCATGATCTGCCTTTGACAAAGCCAAACTGGGATGGATCCAAAGTCTGCAAATTCCCTATGTCTTTATTTATGAGGTCCATTATGATCCTCTCCATGGCTTTGCAGATAAGGCTTGTCAAGCTAATGGGCCGGTAATTTCCAGGGTCGGTGGAGGCACCGTGGTACGCAAATGCTTTAAGTATGTTTAACTACCTCTATGTATAATATGTGTTCCTTTTTAATCATTTTATGTACAATACGTGTTCCGTTGTTCTTACAAATCGTGTGCTTTATTGTAGATGCGTTGTATGTTTCTGTTTCTGTTTTGTACCCAGCGGAGCTTTTCTCCCAGGGCCTCTGCTGAAAACAGACACCTGTCCAGTCACATTTAACCCAGTAAACAAGTGTCAGATAAATAAATATTGCACATAGGTCCACTGATTTACACATTACATGTGTACTTAAATAATATATACCCTGCCATAGCAAGATGCAAACTACAAGCTCTGACATGCACTGATAACACCTGACCAATGTTTACCCTTCAGGTAACCTCTACATAGATTACAATTAATGACCAGCAAGTATGCAGTCAACACAAATAAATCTGTTTAAATAAATGCTTACAGAACATTTTGGAGTCCTGTTATCCTGTTATTCATCTACTTCTTCCCACTTTTGCAGGAGGTTGGGTGGTGGTACCAGATTTAATTTCATCAGTGTTATTGCTCTGCAGACTCTGCGATACTGGTAGCCCTTGTCATCTGACCTAGTCATACCATAGGTTCATAGGTGGTTACTAGGTTATTGGCCTAAGAGCCATTTTAAGCATAGCCAAGCTTACCCCACATTTACTAAAATGTTGCTGCTCTGTGTTAATACCCCAAGAAATGTTATGCTTATGGTATAATCGTGTGTACATCATGCATTTACAGGCTGCTCCTGTCCATCAGGGACATAGGGGCCAAAGCAGGGGTAAATTTGTGATTTCCCATCCATTGGTTCAAGTTACATTTGAATAGGGTTAGGGATGACTTTGCTTCACATGGAAGGGAAGTATGTTCCAGAGAAGGAGTAATCTTTTAGAGACATACCTGTCCCTCCAATGTGTCCTGTATATGGTGCAGATGAGCTTTTGGCCCTTTAAATGGGTATCTCTGGTACTATTTGTTTTGCGGATGTGCAACAAATCCATCAGTGTGGGATGACTTGCAGGCTAGGCATAGATCTCTGAGCAGCAGTCTGCAGAAGACTAAGTACAGGGACTGGGCTTTCAAATGGTCCCATATGACTTGTTGTTACTCCCTGTATTATTTTTCTGAGTAACCTCTCTGCTTTGTCAGGCTGTTGCAAGTGCCTGGTCAGGTACATGCCAAAAGGTGAACTGAACTCAATTATTGGTTTGATAGGAGCTGAGTACAGTGGTATTATGACTACCTTGGACCTAGATGCCATGCTTTTACTTATGCATTTTTTATCTACAATGCCTGAGTGAGGTATTCTTTCGAACACCTGACCAGGTCAAGGTAGGCAGTGGGCACTGTTTTGCCCTTGGCCATAGCTTTAGTGACCTTCTTGAAGAGGTTCACCAGATTAAGTAGGGATAACCTCCTTTTCATGAAATTGAAACTGAACTGGGTAGAGTCCAATGTCTGTAAATTTCTACATCATAGTTTATCAGATCCATAATAATTGTTTCCATGGGCTTACATATGAGACTAGTCAGACTTATGGGTCTGTAGTTCTCGGGGTCCATGGCAAGACCCCCTTGTGTAAAGGGATAAGTGTTGTAGTCAGCCATTCGTTTGGCATAATGCCTGTTTGGAGTCTATGGTTAAACAGAGATTCTAGCAGACCTGACATGTCATGTTTCATTCTATTCAGGAGGCATGCTGAGTATTATTATACTGAAAGGCATAACAATGTGGCAGGACTGTTGCACTGGGGATTGTGCAAACATTATGTTATTGAAGTGGTTGAAAATACTGGAAACATGAGCCACAAACCATCATAGAAAACGATGCATTCTACATCACATGGGTTCACCCATTGCCAACAGTTCAAAAGATAGATGCTAGAAAACCAGATATAGTGGTCCATGAAAAGAAGACAAAAGTAGCATTGATCATTGAAATTGCCACACCCAGTGACTACAGTGTCTTGCGTACATAGAGACACAAAGTCATGAAATACCAGGATTTGCAGGCAGAAATGAGAGCAATGTGGAAGAAAGATACCCAGATAGTTCCAATAGTAGGAGGAGCAATGGGCATTGTAAAAAAGAATCTACAATTGTATTTAGATATGTTACCAATACATGTAACTCCATACAAATTGCAGAATGAGTCATTACTGGGCACACTGTGGGTGCTGCGAAGAGCACTTTTGGCTGACATCAAAGAGTGAAACAATACTAATTTTATGAACTTTAGTTGTACTCTGACTTAGGAATGGGTTCGGTTCCCACCATGGTATTAGAAACCCAAAAGACTTGGAGAAATTAAAAAGAGAGGCATCCTGGGATATTATCAGGGGCCCATTGAAGTAGTGTTCCTTACCTTAGAGAGCACAGTGAAGACCTGCTCCATAGTGCTACTTGGTAGAGAAATGGTGGGAAGTATTTCCTGAAGGCTACTGGTTGTGATGGGGGGGGGGGGGCAGGGATATTGCAGCTAAGTTTATCATCCAGTAAATTTGTTATGTCCTCTGGCTCCATATAGGTTGTTCCATTCACCATTAGTTTGGCACAGTGTTGGGTCTTGCCTTTAAGGATGCAGACAAAACTGAAGAAAGCCTTATGATTGTCCTTAGATTGGGAATCTATTCTTAACTCAAACTTAGCTTTGATGGACTTTATTACTTCCCTCAGTTGCTTCTTCAGCTTGATGATGGACAGTTTTACCTTGCTGGACATGATGTTCTTTCTTTTGTTATACAGCCTATTTATACTGGCATTCCACCAGTGTCTTATTTTTGGAGGTTGTCCTGCATTTATATTGGGTGGGAACAGCTGTCTCTATGCAGCTATTTACATGATTGTACAGGGTTTCTATGAACAGTTCTGCACAGTCAGCTGTCTTTTCAGGGTTTGGGGAAGCTTGGAATTTTGCTAGACTGTCACCTACAAGGATGTAGTTAGCGCTAGAATATTTTTTTAAATGTTCTGGGGTTAGATGATATCTTAGGCGCATAATTTTCACATTTTACATCATATAGGCACAGGATTCTGTTTCTTTAATCCCTCAGCAGGTAGTGGAATATGTCTTGGTTTTCTTCATGTACCAAAAAAGACTTCTTTATGATTCATTAGAATGAGCCATGCCTGCACAATCAACCATGAGAAACAGCTCACGTCAGGATTGCAGCAAGATTTGAACACAAAATGTATCAACATTTAGGTTTGTAGATAAAAACTAAACATCTGGTCCAGAAAATGTGGAGCTAGCCACTGCAATTCCCATTACTTGCCCCTTCTAGCCACATCACTCAATGGAGCAATACTAGAGGTGAATTTATGGAGCTCTATCAACTCATCTAGGTCAGTTATAGTGACAGTTAGGGACCTAAATTGTGTGATGTTGAATAAAGACGTCTGATATGGAGTGGACATTTATTCCATAGGTAAGTAATCATTTGAAAGAGATATGTATCCTACCAGTAGGTTTTGTTTATGTTATGATGTGGATTTAGGTCCCTCGAAAGAATATGTGTGTTGCTAACAATTTTACAAGCATGTAAGAGGCCAAACAAGACAGAGCATTATAGGCCAGGCAGAGGTCAGTACATAGAAGTCTGTAATACAGAGACAAAGTGATAGAAGGTTTAGATTTTCTGCATAGCTTAGGAAGCTTATACCTAAGATTTCTTTTTTTGCAAGGAACCTTTTGGATTTTTCTAATTGGACAATATGCCTGGATGCAGACACGCCAAAGGGGCAGTATATTTTATTATAACTGTAATACAAAATGAGTGGACTAGGGCAATAGCTGCCTTGGACCTAGAATTTGTGCCTTAAATAATTAGTTGGGCTAGGTAAAAGGATTTCCCAATATTAGGTTATATATTGTGATTGAAAAAGACTTCATTGTCCGTGAATGTGCCTATATGTCTAATGACAGAATCAGTTTTGAAGGAAGTACCATTTATGTGGGAGGTGAATTTGTGTTTTTATCTTCCCAGGAGAAGAGTATTACAATTGTTGCACTGAGTTTTATCAAAATACATGGTTGTGAATTTGTGTCGGTAAGGCCCTTTCAAAAGATATGTCTGTCTTGTGGTAAACTTATGACTGTCCAAATCTGAAAGCATCAGAAAACTTAGCCATTCAGAGAACAGTGATGTCAACTGGACATAAGTGCAGTGCATGCTGAAGATTAGTGGTCTCATCATGGAACACAGAGGGGCACATCTGGTGACAAAAACAAAAAAAAAATCTTGCTTTTTTCCCACTTTTCTGAGAGTTAAAAAAGTTCAGTTACAGGCTTGCTGTTCCTGAACTGTTTGAAAGTTTCTGTGAGGCCATTTTTGCTTGGGCTGAAGGAGGGTCTCTGTGTTTATCAGTGGGAGTGACTAACATTGAGCAGCTTCCCTGCCCCCCGGAGAGGTGGTTACTGACTTGAAACTGTAGTTTTATTGGCCACTAGGGGTCATTTCCATAACTCCTTCATCTTCCTCTCTTAAAACCTAGTTGCCTCGTGGTTTGAGCGTCTTTTCAGGCTTGTTGGCTGTTGGTGAAGCACCCTCCAAGAGGAAAAACGCTGAGAGAAGAAGGAGCCACTTTGAGACTTTAAGTATTTTTCTCTGTTTATTTGCTAAGTTTTCTGCATAGCTGCCTAGCTTGAGCATTTTCTGGCTTGTTAAACTTGATTTCTGTATTAGTAGCTGTATTTAGAGCACAACCAAAAGCTGTTTGCTGAATTTCCTGTTTGCACTTACTTTTAAATCGTTTTTTCTTAAAACTTGCATATTTTCTGTCCTTGACCTAGCACTCTTGTGTGGGGTCATTTACTGCACTGTTATAACTTGATATTACTTGTGAACCTCTGCTATCTCTGTAAAAACAAAACAAAAAAAAATCTTGCTTTTTTCCCACTTTTCTGAGAGTTAAAAAGTTCAGTTACAGGCTTGCTGTTCCTGAACTGTTTGAAAGTTTCTGTGAGGCCATTTTGCTTGGGCTGAAGGAGGGTCTCTGTGTTTATCAGTGGGAGTGACTAACATTGAGCAGCTTCCTGCCCCGGAGAGGTGGTTACTGACTTGAAACTGTAGTTTTATTGGCCACTAGGGTCATTTCCATAACTCCTTCATCTTCCTCTCTTAAAACCTAGTTGCCTCGTGGTTTGAGCGTCTTTCAGGCTTGTTGGCTGTTGGTGAAGCACCTCCAAGAGGAAAAACGCTGAGAGAAGAAGGGAGCCACTTTTGAGATTTTAAGTATTTTTCTCTGTTTATTTGCTAAGTTTTTCTGCATAGCTGCCTAGCTTGAGCATTTTCTGGCTTGTTAAACTTGATTTCTGTATTAGTAGCTGTATTTAGAGCACAACCAAAAGCTGTTTGCTGAATTTCCTGTTTGCACTTAATTTTAAATCGTTTTTCTTAAAACTTGCATATTTTCTGTCCTTGACCTAGCACTCTTGTGTGGGGTCATTTACTGCACTGTTATAACTTGATATTACTTGTGAACCTCTGCTATCTCTGTAAAAACAAAAACAAAAAAATCTTGCTTTTTCCCACTTTTCTGAGAGTTAAAAAGTTCAGTTACAGGCTTGCTGTTCCTGAACTGTTTGAAAGTTTCTGTGAGGCCATTTTGCTTGGGCTGAAGGAGGGTCTCTGTGTTTATCAGTGGGAGTGACTAACATTGAGCAGCTTCCCTGCCCCGGAGAGGTGGTTACTGACTTGAAACTGTAGTTTTATTGGCCACTAGGGTCATTTCCATAACTCCTTCATTTGTCCTCGGAGGAGTGGTTTAGGCAGTGACTTGTGGTTTGTTGGCCAATTTGGGTCATTTCCTGTCTTATCCAGCCCCTGCTATAAAGCACGCTTTAGCCGATTTAGCCCGATTTAGCCGGAGTTGCTACTGTTGCACACTAGGGCAGCGCCAGTTAAGCAGGTTTAAACTATTCGGCTACCTAAAGTCCACTCTTCAAATTTTCCCTTAAAACTACCTTCCTCGAACTATACTACTGATCTAATCAGCGTATCCTATAATTAAAAGATCATCTCTACTTGACTCCAAGTAGACTATTCTCTATCTGTTAAACGTAGCACTTGCTCCTACAGTACTTATTACCTTGATACGGCACTCTTGTCATAGATAGTACCCCAAAAGGCAACCCCCATTTCTCGGTCACCCACGTCCCCGGAATCTTTTTAAAGTTTTTTGTCTATTCCTTCTAGCATGTCGAGGGATCAGTTGCTAGTGTCCTCTCCTGCTCAGCTGGTGAACCTGAATATTGAGGCAATGTTACAATTGCCTCATGTACACAGACAACCCTCTCCTCCTCCCACAAAACACAAATACATGAGATGCAACTACACGGCCAAACTGGAGGCTGAGCTCTCTCAACATAGGACTGGCAAGACCAGTCAGGAGGAGAAGGTTACCACACACACTATAGACCCAGTCTCACATATTACCATTACAACCTCAAATCATACACATAAACACACAAAGACATACTCGAGGCTCTGATCAAAAATCTACCAAAACAGCAGAGGCCACCAAAGCAGACACCCAAACAACCACCACCTCAGAACACAACACCTGCAACACATAGACCTCACAGTCAGAGTGTCAAACAGTCACAGCCCTTAAGGCCAAACACAATGCCAGACACACTAGTCATTGGTGACTCCATAGTCAGACACACTGACGCCCCGCCACCAGACTGAGTAAGGAGAAGGTCACAGTAAGCTGCCTGTCGCTAGAAACCGCCACATAACGCAAGCACTCAGGTCTCTCAACAGCAGGTACAAATATGATTCAGTCATTGTCCACGCTGGTGTAAACGACCTGAGACGTACCTCCTTGGACTACATGAAAAGAGACATTGAGGAGCTCTCTGATTATGTAGCCCAGACAGGTATGACCCTGACCTTGAGCAGTATCCTACCTTCACCAAGAATGATGCCACAATACAGAGATAAGATGATCAGCTTTAACAATTGGCTTAAACACTGGTGTCATTCAAAGGGGATCCAGTGTCTGTCTGCCTGGGATGACATGCTGGACAAGCCACGCTGCTTCAAGGGACGGCTTGCACCTGTCACCCTGGGATTCGGATATTGGCAAAGGCTCTTGCCACCCCATAGTGCCTTTTTAGGCAAGGCTCAAATTCTAAACCTACCACCCTAGAACACAAAAAGGAAAAAACTAAGGGTAATGCTGCTCAATGCCAGAAGTCTAAATCTCAAAATGCACGCACTCGAGGCCCTTCTCAGTATGGAGAACATCGATGTCTGTGCTGTGACAGAAACCTGGTTCAAGGCTCCTGAGAGCACCCCGGCTATCAGGTTTTACCTCATATCATGCCCGCCCCAAAATCTGGACAATACCAAGAAAGGAGGGGGTATCCATATTCATCAAGGACACCCACACCTCAAGACTGGTGGCAACGCACGATGCATCGGAGACCATCCAGGTGCAATTAACCATAGGCAAGACTGCTCTGCAAATTGTAGCATGTTACAGGCCACCTCACAAACTCAGGAACCTCACATGGCCTTCCTGAAAACACTAGAGGGGATAAATGTATCACCAAACACCATCATACTAGGTGACTTCAATTACCCTAATATAGACTGGGAACACTACTCAAGCCCAAACACCCTAGCCCAAAAGTTCCTGGAATTCATAAACTCAAATGCCATGGAACAACTAGTCACCATCCCCACAAGAGGAGATAACATACTTGATCTCATCATCACGAACATGGGAGCACAATGTTCAACACCGGAGGTGTACCCCTCACTGGTGAGATCAGACCACAAACTAATCTCGCTGGAGGTCCTCATCCCACCCCACCTGAAATAAAAAGACCACAGTAAAGAACTTCTCAAAAGCCGACTTCACACTTCTAAAGACTAGTGTGGTCTCCTTTAAGGCCCCTAGCTCGCGGAAAACAGTACTCAAGCCGCTGAATCACTTACAAATGCCTTCTACCAGCACCTGCAGGACTGCATGGATAAGGCAATCCCAAGCAAAACAAAGACTCTTTGTACCAAAGGCAAGCATCCAGTCTGGTGGACCCCAGCCATAAACAAACTCTACAACAAAAGGAGGAAGCTACTACAAGATAGAGCAAAATCCTTAAAAGGTAAGACACCCTTGATCACTATAAGTAAAAAACTAAGAGCTCTCATAAAATCATCCAAAGCAAATTTCGAGAGAAAAATAGCTAAAGACTCAAAAGACAATCATAAGGCCTTCTTTAGCTATGTTAGAAACCTGGGAGGAAACTCCCAGATATGCTCAGAGCTAGTTCAAAATGATGTGAAGATTACTGATCCTACAGACATTGCCAACATACTGGCTGACAGGTTCAGTGCAAACTTCCCCCTCCCCAAAAGGAGAGATATCTATACCAAACGATTGCAGCCCCCAAACATCTCCAGCCCAAGTGAGAACTGCTCTCTCCAAAGCAAAAACACAGCATCCATGGGACCTGATGGTGTCCCCGGCTGTGTGCTCCATGAACTCAATGAGGAATTAAACCCACAGCTAGGACAGCTGTTTAATCAAAGTCTTACCTCTGGATACGTACCCAGGAGTGGCGCACTGCAACTGTGGTACCACTTCACAAAGGCGGTGCCTCCACCGACCCTGGAAATTACCGCCCATTAGCTTGACAAGCCTTATCTGCAAAGCCATGGAGAGGATCATAATGGACCTCATAAATAAAGACATAGGGAATTTGCAGACTTTGGATCCAACCCAGTTTGGCTTTGTCAAAGGCAGATCATGCCTTTTAAACTTGGTTGACTTTTTCAAACAGTCACCAAAGCCATTGATGAGGGAAAGGCAGTCCATACAGCCTACCTCGATCTGGCTAAGGCCTTCGATACAATACCCCATTCGGGTATCATTGAAAAACTCATCAGCTTAAATGTCAACCCATACATCACAAGATGGGTTGCAAACTGGCTGAGTGACAGAACCCACAGGGTCAGAGCTGCTGGCGCCATGTCAGACTCAAAGCCTGTCACAAGTGGTGTCCCACAGGGCTCAGTCCTGGGCCCACTCTTGTTTGGCATCTACTTTTCCAAGTACAAGCAAACACAGGAGGGTTATGGCTGACAAAGTTTGCAGATGACTGCAAACTGGGCGCCATAGTAGAAAACACATCTGACACAGATATCCTTCAGAAGGGTCTCACAGAAACGGATAACTGGTGCCAGAGCCACGGCCTAAAGTTAAATGCCAAAAATGCATAGTCATACCCTTCGGAAAAACAAGGTTACCCCTAGCTACCAAATAGGTGGCAATCCACTGAGCACAGAAGAAGTTATCAGGGACCTGGGGACCCAGGTTGATAGTAGTCTGTCATTCGACACCCATGTAGCTAAAGTAGTTAGGAAGACCTTCTACATTGCCCACCTTATCATGAAGGGATTCTCATCTAGATCAAGGGAGGTCATAGTCTCCCTTTACTCATCACTCATCAGACCAATGATTGAGTACAATGCCCCATTCGGAATGTATCTGACCCGACACTTGCAGCAGCTGGAGAGGCCACAAAAGTTCCTCACCAAAAGGATAAAGGGTCTCAAAAATCTGTCCTATGCTGCCCGACTGAAAGAACTCCAGCTCTATTCAGTCGCCTGCTCAGAGGTGACCTTTGCCTAACATACAAGGCCATGTCAAACCCAGATTTGATGAATATGCTTCACCTCAAAAATCTAGATCCATCAGAGCCACAAGGGCGGAGACTTAAACCTTGACACGGCTATTAATAGGACGTGCTGGAGGGATAGATTCATCACCCAAAGACTCCCTATGCTGTGGAACAAAATCCCGGTACATGTGAGGCAGAGCACCTCGCTGGCCTTGTTCAAGAGAAATCTTGACCAATGGATGGGAGATCGCAGATATACCCCAGGGATTACCTCAGTGTCACTGCTCGACAGAGGCACAGAAAAATAATGGGTATAGTTCCCCATACTAAAGGGGTGGCCTAAGCCACAAAACGATGGGCTAGGCTTGTAAATGCCCTCGGGCAGATAGCCTAGTATGAACCTATGAACCTATGAACCTATAAGCCTTCTGAAGGAAAGTGTTTCAAGAACCCTGACTGGCTAGGCTGTGTCCATAAAACAGTTCACTATGCAGTGAGTTATGTATGAGTTTATATTTAATTGGTCCAGTTTCTCAAAAATCACAGAAAGAAAAACTTCAAATTGCAGAGAAAGAGTCCATATAAATCAGTCTATAAAACCAAAAGAATACACTATTTAATTCCACAAACTGGCAAACTTTTACTAAGTCCTGGATTCCAGAAGACAAGACACTTGAATTCCATACATGAACAAGATTCTTGGATTCTGCAAACATTACAACTCTTGGAATCCACAAACAAATACAATTTATTGTTAGGCAGTGAAGGAGAACATAATCATTTTATTTCTAATGTAATAATTATACAAATTTTTGACATTCTGAAGAACTGTGGGATCATTAAGATAATTATTTTGATGCTCATACTGAGAGAAGTTGTGACAAAGAAAACATATAATCATGGATTTATAGAAAACTAGCTATGGCCAACAATTATTTACAAATGCTAACATTCACTCTCAGGATATCAAACATAATGTTATTAAGGGACAGTATTAAACTGTCTGTGTTAACCCTCGATGAAGAGATATGTGAAAAATAAACTTACAAACATGAAGAAAATTATTTATTTATTATTAATTTTACATTTGATTACCGGAAATGTCCATTTTCAGTAGAGGCCCGGGTAGAAAAACTCCACATAGAACAAAGAAAAGATGTATTAAAAGAAAGAGAAGGAAGATTACAAAAAAAGAAAAAAACAGCTGTACATAGAGTATAATTTTTCATAGTTTAGATACCAATAAATGTGTACAAATAAAGGTATAACTGAGATAAAAATATGTAGCATAAGGGGGATGTGAAATAATATTGGATTATATTTAATACATAAAATCCACAGTAAAAAAAAAACCTGGGTAAAGGTGTTAGTAAGAAGAAAGAGTTTGTAGGATTTTTCAGTCTGGGGCAGAGACATTTAGTGGTAGGGTGGGTTTTTAGTGTTTGTTTAAATTTAGTTAAAGTAGTGATAGATGTGATGTTACTAGATAGAGAGTTCCAAATCTTAGCAATATATTGAGAGTAGGTGGAAATGTTTTTTAAAGGGTTGTTTTTAATTAAGCTATTGTGTTTCAGATATGTGAAGAAGTGAAAAAAGGAAGAAAAACTAGATTTTTATCAATATTTGCCATTTATAGCATAGAAATTGTTAATGAGGAAAATTGAAACACCACAAGAATTAAAATTATTTTATTTTATCTTATTCTATATACACAAGAATTAAAATGAATTTATGTAATAATTGGGAAATTAATTTAGGTAACAAGGAACTTGGTAATACTGTTGTAACAGAACAACATTTTGTTAATGAGAGAGTGACACTTTTAAAAAAAGTGTTATTGTTTCAAGGAAACTAGACATCATTACATTTTATTTTATTTAATTATTATTATTATTATTTTGCAAAATGTGTAGAACTGTAAAGAAGGCTCTTCAGTTTTACTTCTATCTGTAAATAAGACCCTGGGAAAAAAAGGAGACTGTTTAATTGTAGTACTTCAGTGATTGTGCATATTGCCCTTTGTGAGCTCTGAGGCTTTCTGTGAGGGCAAAACCACTAGAATGCCCTCACAATTAATTTATAAAAGTGTGTCTCCATTTAGAAACAAACAAACTTAGTATTAATACCTTGACAAGGTATAGTCAAAAATATATTCATAAACAAATAAGTGTGATGATTTTAGATAAAGTATCTACTGTTCCAGTGATGGATGACTTGAAAACTATTCTGGATAAAAAAAAATAATAATAACTGGAAATTAAGCTAAATACCAGACGTAAAATAAAGCACTAATATTAACAGTTTATTCTTTTAGATAAAGTTTTTAACAAAGTTTGTTATTACTATTTTTACATTTAATTGGTTTAATGGTTATGTGACATATTGTCCTGATTAGTTAAATGGCTTGGATGTATGTATAGTATAATCTTGGTATTTGTTAATATTTATATATTTTTTAAAAAGACACAAAGACCTGAGTACTAACCTTTGCCAACTGTATACCTACCGAGTACATCAACCTTCTGGGCTTCTTTGTTAAATTGAATGCTTCTGGCTACCAGTGCACAAGTATTTCTCTGTCTGTCTTATGATATGCTTCTGTGTATCTAAGTTTTAACACTGTATTTTGTTTCTCTGTAGCTGAATGTGTTTTCTGTAGGCACATTATTTGGGTTCTCCACTATTTAATGTAGACAAACACATGTTGACTGTTAACTGGGCAATTTAACTCAGCCACATTCCAAGAAGAAGATGTTCACTATATTCACAAAATGCAGAAATCACCTTAATTTTCCTAAATCTATAGCACAAAAATTGAAAGGAAAACATATTAATACACAATGAGCATTATCTGTCAGCATCTGTAATCAAAAATCAGTTAAGTGACAAGCAGTACACCTTTGTAATTTAAAGCAACGGAAAATATTTTAAACCAACAATTGTAACAATAAGAAGCACCATTTAATAAGTCACTTTCATGCTGAGAGTGATATGCCCCACATGATATCATTGCAGTGTCACATGATGGGAGGCACTCTGTATCAACCCCAGAGTTATTAATAGTATTGGCTTTTGCCCCAAAACATGAAAAGCTGAACCACCAAAGGGCTCACCGATTTCTCATATCTTACTTACTCTAAAACATGTCAATTAGGTCAACTGGTTAATCAATGTCACAGTGATTGATAAACTCCTATGTATGGGTTCAATGCTCATTGCGGGTCATTGGGTTGGAGGTTAGCATAATGGTTATGGTGTTCACCTTGCAAACGCAAGGTGCAGGGTTTGGTTCTCAAGTGGAATAATTGACTAGGCTTAAAAGACCCACAAGGGCAATTAGCCTAGTGTTGTCCTATGAACAACTTAACCGATCCGCTCTATAAACCAAGAAGTTCCACAAAAATCTTAAAACCCACCTTTGTCACCTCTAAAAAGTAAACAGTTTGCATAGATCAAAGAGTTCTGTGTATAAAATTATTTAACGAAAAATAGGCCTGTGTCTTGTAGATGCTGTCTAGCACTTATCTCACAAAACAAGATTATTTTCTACCCTTAATCCTGTGTCCCTGTTCCTTTTCACAGTTTGGGAGATGACTACCCTTAATACCATTATTTGATCACTGTCACATATTAATATATTTCTGCTGTTTTTAATTTCTCCAAATCTTTTGGGTTTCTAATACCATGACAGGAATGGACCCCATTCCTAAGTCAAAGTACGATTAAAGTTCATGAAATTAGTATTGTTTCACTCTGATGTCAGCCAAAAGTGCTCTTCGCAGCACTCTCAATGTCCCCAGTAATGACTCCTTCTGCAATTCGTACAGTGTTACATGAATTGGTAACATATCTAAATACGACTGTAAATTCCTTTTTATAAGACCCGTTGCTCCTACTACTATTGGAACTGTCTGGGTATCTTTCTTCCACATTGCTCTCATTTCTGCCTGCAGATCAAGGTATCTTATGACTTTGTGTCTCTCTGTACACAAGACACTGTAGTCACTAGCTGCGGTGATTTCAATGATCAATGCTACTTTTGTCTTCTTTTCTTGGTCCACTATATCCAGTTTTCTAGTATCTATCTTTTAAACTGTTGGTATTGGGTGATCCCATTTGATATAAACTTCATCATTTTCTATGATGCTTTGTGACTCATGTTTCCAGCATTTTTCAGCCACTTTGATACCATAATGTTTGCACAATCTCCAGTGTAACAGTCTCGCCACATTATTATGCCTTTCAGTATACAGTCCCTATGCCATTAGTGCATCGCAACCAGCAAAAAGGTGTGTGACTGTTTCCAATTCAGTTTTACAAAACCTACATATGTCTGTTTCTCCCACATGTTCAATGGAGCTTGTAAACCAGCATGTACGTAGCCCACTATCTTGGGCTGCCAATATTAACCTTTCATTTCTTGATGTGAACTCACCTCTCCTTAACCATTCCTGTGTTCATTCTTGATCAACATGAGGTTCTTCCAAAAGTTTTTTATACTTGCAACTACATTTATGTTTTTTCCACATTTCTTGCCTTCTCATCTGGTCCTTCACCTTACATTCTTTCTTTTGTTTTTTAGTACATTCAGACGCTGCCTGGTTTTTATCTCCTTCTGGTTTGATTTCCATTCCTGCTTGACACTGATATGCTTCTGCTAAATAAAGCAGAGATGTCATCTTAGATTTATTCTCCTCATGTTTCAAAACTTTCACCACATTTGGATCTTGTGAGGTCAGTAGATATGTGTGGAGTCCCATGATTGCAGATCTATACATGTAATCAATTTCAAGGAGGTCCATCCCTCCTTTGGCATGGGGAATATATAATCTTGGTATACACTGATTTTTATAAATCATTTGGTGAGCATGAAGCCTCCTTCTTGTTTTAATATCCAATCTATCCAACACTTTTTGGGGCTACTCAATCACTCCAAAACTATAAGTTAGGACAGGAAGAGCAAATTGATTTATAGCTTGGATCTTATTCTTAGATGTCAATCCTGTTTTCAGGATTAATTTGTCTTCTAAAGTACTCCTTACTGAGCTTTATTCACATTTGTTCATGTTTTATTGCTGATCCTTCATCAATTCCCAAGTATTTATACACTCCTTCTTGCTCAAGTTCTTTTATATCACATTCTTGTCCTAAACTGATGTTTTCCTGGTGCTGCAGTTTTCCATTTTTAAAGGTTGCTTTTGCACATTTATCAAGACCAAATGGCATTCGAATATCATCTGAAAAAATTTGGGCAACCTGCAGCTGTGCTTTCAGTTCCTCGTCTGATGAGCTATACAGTTTTAAATCATCGACAAAGAAAAGATGAAAAGTCATTAGACTTTGTTGTTTTCTAGGAGCCAAATTGTAGCCATGGCCTAAGCAGGTAAGTAAACAGCTTAATGGATATGACAACTGATGAGACATCATATGAACAACTAATCTCACTTTATGAGTGACATAGTTAAAAAGATATGTTATTTTCATAGAGAAATATAATAATATGGACCAAATAAATGACAAAGAGATGCAAAGTTATATCTCATTAGGACAAAAATTCTTCTGGTTCTACTCACCTAGCCGACATGTTAGGAACTGAGGAGTAAACACTTATCTCAGTTAACTTCCATGTTTTCTTCAGCTTACGAGTACTTTATGTACATTAGCACTTTTTTACCGACGTATGGGGACAGCCACCCAACGCTTTTACGGAAGTGGCAAGACCTTAACATAGGTCTAGGCTTTAGTTATATCAGACTGTTACTGGACTATTTTGCTCCGTTGGAGACGGAACTTAGAAGTAAAGTTGATTCACAGCAACGTCATTTTAATGACTTATACAATACATCATATTTCCAGCAGAGGTTAGACAATATACGTTCTCAAGTACATTTATTCAGTGAGAGACTTAGGCAAGTGAAACAGAGAAAACTTCTTAGAGACTCTAATGACTTTGCTAATGGTCAGATATTCATTTGGCCTAGAACTACCCGTGCTTCAGCTGGGTCAAATAATGAGATGGCCTCACAGACGAACTCCATACACTCCACCACAGTAGAAGCTGAAGTCACACATCCTGTTCCCAATGATAACTCTCAACTTAATGCTATCCCTGCTACATCAGCACAGGATACCTGTCCTGTGAGTGGGAATCTTGTTAACCACACACCCCTTCCAAATCAGCAAGCGGACAAAGTCCACAAGGCTCCTGGAGCCAGGCCAAAAGATACAGCTAATACATCTAACCTTTTTTTACCTTTTCCTGTCAAACAACAGACGACATGGAGAGGCCGCTCCAACAGCAGAGGGCCCCGCAAGAGAAAAGGGTCAGAAGAAAGATATGGCCAGTCGAGGAAACAAAGGAACTGAATGATTTAGTCTGCAACCTTTCTGACTCATTATTATCTGACTCTGCAGTTTCGTTGCTTAATAAGGGTTTAAATTTTATACCCTCTCAGCTCAGCAGCCTGAATGAGACTTTAGTAGATCTTAGGTTATTTTGCCGCAATTTGGCCTTAAAGTTGTTTTTTAAAGATAATGCTGCTGTTAGAACTGAAGCTGTTACACAGTTTTTTAAACGTAAGAGCAATTATACGCCACCTATCCCACATGATGTGGAATGTTTCTGTAAGATGTGTGAGAAGGATATTTATGACTATTTTGCTAAAAAGCAGAAAAGATGTAAGTTTTTCAATCTAACAGAGTTAGAACAGCAATCACTCAAACAACTGAGCAGTAATCCTGCTTTAACTATCAAACCTGCAGACAAAGGTGGGGCAGTAGTCGTTCTCAACACGGTTGAATATGATACCACCATGACAGATATGTTAGCGGACACCAGTACTTATTCTGTAGTATCCAAGACCTTTGTGGATAGTTTAGTGAAAAGAATACAAGCAGATTTGTATGACTTATTACTCTGTGGGCAAATCAGTTGTGAAATATATGAATATTTTATGGTTGAATATCCTACATTACCAGTCATAAAAGGTTTGCCCAAGATTCACAAAAATACTATCCCTGTACCTATGAGACCAATAGTGGCAAGTGAGCGTTGGTGCACTTACACCATATCCTCTTTTCTAGAATGCATGTTGAGACCGCTTGTGAATGATATTCCCAGTATATTATCAGACTCCTACCAGTTGATTGAGGCTCTGAAAAACTTTAGATTAGATGAAAATGTATCTAAGTACCTTCTGGTAACTATGGATGTGGTTAGTCTCTTCACGAGTATACCTAATGATCAGGGACAACAAGCCATCAGAGAGTTGCTGCACTGTAAGTCTCAATACACGAATAATAGACAGATACTGATTAATTATCTACTTGAGTTAGTACTTAACAACAATGTCTTTCTGTTTAAAGATAACATCTATTTACAGAAGTGGGGGGTTGCCATGGGCACCCCCTGCGCCAACAGCTATGCTAACTTGGTGGTTTTTCAATGGGAGAGTAATCATCTATTCAAGCACAATCAGTTTAGCAATGTTAGATTCTATAAGAGGTTTGTGGATGATGTACTCTTTGTATGGGAAGGTAGTCACAGTGAGTGTGTTAAGTTCATTAGAGAAGTAGAATCCATGAGCTCTTTTCTTAAGTTCACTGTTGAAACCTCAAGTTCAGAGGTTAATTTTTTAGATCTAACTCTTAAGCTTAACACAGGTGGCAACATCACTACAACACTATTCAGAAAACCCACATGGAAGAATTCTCTCCTCAGATTTGAAAGCATGCACCCTAGACACACCTTCTCAGGTATTGTAACTAGCCAGTTGAATAGACTATCCAGGATATGCACTGATGAGGTCGATTACTTAAAAGAAGTAACCCTTTTAGAGCAACTCTTTAGAAACAGAGGCTATAACAACAAACTGTTAAGAGACTGCAGACAGAGAGTATCAGGCACACCTACCACTCAGTATATTTCTGTACATAATTCACATGGACCACTATGCATTAACAGGAGAAGACATGTTAACTCACCTATTATATCTTTCACACTTAAATACACGAGTGATGTGTTCAATATTCAAAATATAATCAGGAAAATCTGGAACATTTTAAATATGGATCCAAGTACTACACAGATAGCCGGTAGCCGTCCGACTTTTACCTACAGGAACAGCAGTAATCTTAAACAGATACTGTGCACTGATAAGTACAATTATCCCAGTAAGGCTTTGACACCTAACAAGAAAGGCACTTTTCCTTGTGGGAGATGCCATATGTGCTCCCACATCTCCATGGAACAATCTTTTGAACATCCCCATGGGTTGTATGTGTTCCACCCGAAATACCTTTACAATTGCAATACTACAAACTTGGTTTATTTGGCTACGTGTGCATGTTGTCCTGCGTTTTACGTGGGACTCACAAAAAGGAGACTCAGAGATAGGTTATATAACCATCTCTATGATATCAGGAAAAGAAATGACCAAAATGCACTGGCGAAACACATCATTGATCATGACTCCCATTATTTCACGTTTAAGGTGCTGCAAGTGCTGAGGGAGAATCCGAGAGGAGGAGATGTGATGAATGATCTAGCATGTTTGGAACTCAAATGGATACTTGTGCTGAGAGCTCAATTTGCCCCAGGATTAAATCAGTGGCTTTCTTTAAAACCTATTCTAAATAGTAGACCCTTATAGAGGACTTTTTAGACCAGCCACCAGGACTTGAGTCCGAATAACTTCTCCTGTTAGGTGTTTTGGTTTTCAAGCTTTTTATCATCTTTATTAAACTAACATTGACACTTTTTATACTGACAACATGAATATAAGATGCATTGCCATAGAGATTCAGATGGTTTGACATGACACACATCTTAGGATGATGGCTACCTGTGAAAGGGCTCACTATATGTGAGTTTAATATTGGGTAAGAAATATTAAATACTGAGGGAATTATAGTAGTCTCAGCATGAACATACTACTTTGAGTCAGTATATATATATTCTTTTCCCATTTTTTTCCCTTTTTTTCCTTTTATTCTTTTATTTTTTTACTTTTACTTAGTTTTTCATGGTTGTTTAGCCAGATGGTGAACTTTCCATGGTTTTAGGAACCTCTGGGCAGTTTTTTGACTTCCTCGTTGAGGATGTGTTATTGCCTGCTGTACTGACAGACTGATCTCTTACATATGATTTAGGGCTTTATACTGAATATATATGCCCTACATCACTCCTTTTTAAGAATGGATTGTTAATATGTATGACACCTCTGTGTTGCTGTTTGTTTCGATTTGGTCGTGCTGGGATGCACTCCATGTTGTGTGCTTATATTTCACTTTCATCCAGTGTTATACTGTGTGCTTATGTTTCATACTTGCTCTTTGATATGTCTTTCCGGTAACAGTGAGTAGTCGTTTTGATGATCTTCACACATAGACTATATCTTTTATTGTTTGTGCACTTTACACTCCTTGAAGCAACAGGAGAACTTATCTTTTATATTCTCTGTGCTGAACATTGTCATTAATGTGATCAAAAATGTGCTTTACCTGCTATACATAGCAGTTGTCGGTTGACATGTTTACTTTCTACGTCACGTCCTGTAGCCATTGGTCTCACACAAACCTTTGATGTTCTTTTGTCCTTTGTTGTTTGATGGTTGGCATTGAAGTTAGCCTGAGGATATTACCTCTATATGATGTTCTGGTGAGTAGTGCTTTGTTTTCTAACAGACAGCAGAGACGAGCCTTTACGGCTTACTATCGCTTGTATATTATTATGCTTTACGAGCCGCGGTTCAGAGTTTTTTTCTCTTTCTTCATAAATGATGTCTCGTGAATGGTTTTCCGTAAAATGGTCTCATTGTTTAGCAGGCTAACTTTATTTTATTTTATATCAGCAGTTTGGTTGCTGAGTAGTTTCAATATCTTCATTATTATACGAACTTATAATCTCTTTGTTTAACTGGTTGGATGACAACACCAGTTTCATTGCTACTACATGCTGAAAGATTTCTTGATGAGGCTTAAATAGCATGAGATCTGTACAAGTCTAGCTAGTCCACAAAGTTGCAGGTAGGTGACCTGCTGTGTGCAAATTATTCTTGAACATAATTTTTGAACATGTGTTTTGAGACACGTTAGCGTTTAGCAACGGGTCCATGGACCATGCTAGCAAATACTATTGTGAGTAGAATGAGGCCAGTTGTACCGCTGTGAGCGACTTTTTGTGGGATCTCTTTAGAAGTGCATCCCTATGTTCCAGTCTAGCAATATTCCGTTGTAGACATGAGGAGATAGCTAGATAATTATTACAGTAACGCTTCCTAATATGTTCGTGTTTCAGATGCGTTTAAATAGTTCATGTTATGTGCTATATGCATCACAATTGAAAATTCCTTTCAAAAGTTTTTATGTTTTGTGAAACATGAGGTTATTCTTCAATTTTTGATATACTGTTTAAAGCATTGATGTTTGAGCCTCTGTAATTAGTTTACCGGTAACCCCGGTTACGGGCTTAATTGTTTGATTGCTTAATGTTCCCGCCTAAATGTGTGATTTTAAACTGTTTTAGACTGTTTTTACTCTATTTAAACAAGCGACTTTTATGTTTGAAATGTAATTATCTGAGGAAGCATAAGCCGCTATCTGGCTATTACTGCATTTTCATCTATTGTGTTTTAGTCTATTAAATATTTTGCAACATTTACAACGGAGACTGTTTTTTCGTGGTGACTCCTTTACGCTCTACATTTTGGTTATTTTGGCTCTTTTGTCGAAGGGAGTCTTTGAGATCCAGGCAACAGTTCAGTTATTTTATTTTATTTTATTTCATAGAGAAATATAATAATATGGACCAAATAAATGACAAAGAGATGCAAAGTTATATCTCATTAGGACAAAAATTCTTCTGGTTCTACTCACCTAGCCGACATGTTAGGAACTGAGGAGTAAACACTTATCTCAGTTAACTTCCATGTTTTCTTCAGCTTACGAGTACTTTATGTACATTAGCACTTTTTTACCAAATAAAATATTACCACAAAAGAACAGGCACATACTTCCCCCTCTAAAAATCATACCTCTAAAAGAGAGCTTAAAACCCACTTACATACTAAAAGAATATAAAATACAACCACACAGGGAGATTATCATAAAACTACACTGAAAAACAAGGTGTTAGGTCCACATAATGTCAGACTAATTTTAAACAAATTACAGTCGATACGACTTTTAAATGTGCTTTGGTATGAGAAGAGACTTCTGTACAATATGATTATCTATCAGCCAGCTCCATGGTACAGGATAAACCCTGACTTTACAGATCACCAACCCCATGGTAGAGAAGGATAAAGCCCTGACTTTACACTTCAGCCAGCTCCATGATACAGAAGGGTAAAGCCCTGACTTTACACATCACCAGCTCTATCTAGCCAGAAGGATAAACCCTGACATTACACATCAGTCAGCTCCATGGTACTGAAGGATAAAGCCCAGCCTTTACACAACACCAGCTCCATGGTACAGAAGGATAAACCCTGACTTTACACATCAGTCAGCTCCATGGTACAAAAAGATAAAGCCCTGACTTTGCACATCAGTCAGTCCCATGTTGCAGAATGATAAAGCCCTGCCTTTACACATCACAAGCTCCATGGTACAGAAGGATAAAGCCCTGCCTTTACACATCGCCAGCTCCATGGTACAGAAGGATAAACCCTGACTTTATACATCAGTCAGCTCCATGGTGCAGAAGGATAAAGTCCTGACTTTACACATCACCAGCTCCATGGTACAGAAGGATAAACCCTGACTTTATACATCAGTCAGCTCCATGGTGCAGAAGGATAAAGCCCTGACTTTGCACGTCACCAGCTCCATGGTACAGAAGGATAAAGCCCTGTCTTTACACATCACCAGCTCCATGGTACAAAAGGATAAAGTTATGAACTAACCCCTCACCTAAACACACTGTTTAAACTCAGCCTCTCCATGGGCTACATGCCCACAGAGTGGCACACAGCAATGGTTATTCCACTCCACAAAGGTGGAATAACCATTGCTGTGCACCACGGTTATTCCACTCCACAAAGGTGGAGCCACAACAGACCCCAGGAACTATTGTCCTATAAGTCTGACTAGCTTGGTCTGCAAAGCTATGGAGCACAGCATCATGGATCTCATTAACAGAGACATTGGAAACCTCCAAACAAGGGACCCTACCCAGTTCGGCTTTGTTAAGGGCGGATCATGCCTCCTAAACCTGGTGGACTTCTTTGAGGCAGTTAACAAGGCTTTAGACAAGGAAAAGTTGGTCCACACAGCTTACCTAGACTTCACAAAGGCCTTCGACACCATTCCCCACTCAGGTATTATAGACAAGCTCACCAGCCTGAACATAAACCCCCTACATCACGAGATGGGTTGCCAACTGGCTCACGGATGGAATCCACATGGTAAGAGTTGCGGGAGCTAGGTCTGACTCTAAACCGGTTACAAGTGGCGTTCCCCAGGGCTCAGTCCTAGGACCCCTCCTGTTCGGCATATACTTCTCAGAGGTACAGGCAAGCACAGGAGGACTATGGCTGACCAAGTTCACAGGTGACTGCAAACTAGGGGCTATAATTGACTCTCCAGCTGACACAGATATCCTCCAAAATGGTCTCAATGAGACAGATTCCTGGTGTCAAAACCATGGCCTCAAGCTAAATGCCAAAAAGTGCATAGTAATCCCCTTTGGAAAAACAAAGTACCCACAAACTACCACATAGGTGGTAGCCCCCTAAATACGGAAGACGTAATAAGGGATCTGGGGCCCCAAGTAGATAGTAACCTCTCCTCTGATAATCACATTGCCAATGTGGTTAGAAAATTCTTCTATGTGGCCCACCTAATTACAAAAGGGTTTGCATCCAGATCGAAAGAGGTCATTGGTCCCCTCCATGCATCACTCATCAGACCCATCATAGCGTACAATGCCCCATTTGGGATGTACCTTACAAGACACCTGCAACAACTGGAAAGACCACAGAAGTACCTCAACAAAAGGATCACTGGCCTCAAGCAGTTGCCCTATGCATCTCGACTGAAGAAACTCCAGCTGTACTCGGTTGCATACCGCCTACTGAGAGGTGATCTCTGCCTGACATAAAAGGCCATGTCCAACCCAGAAATTATAGACATGCTCCACCTAAAGAAAACCATATCCCCTCGAGCCACATGCTCCAGGGATCTAAACCTCACCACAACAATAAATAGGACATGCTGGAGGCATAGATTCCTGTCCCAGAGACTTACCATGCTCTGGAAAAAGATTCTAATCTACATTAGGCAGAGCTCCTCGCTAACCCTCTTCAAGAGAAACCTTGACGAGTGGATGGGAAACAGAAAGTTTACCCTAGGGATCACTTCAATGGCTCTGCTGGACAGAGGCACAGGGAACTAAACTAAGGGGGCGGTGAAAGCCAACACATTCCGGCTAGGCTTATAAATGCCTTTGGGCAGATAGCCTCGTACCTACCTATGAAACTATGAACCTATGACTTTACACATTAACCAGCTCCATTGTACAAAAAGATAAAGCCCTGATTTTACACATCACCAGATCCATGGCACAGAAGGATAAAGCCCTGACTATACACATCAGTCAGTTCCATGGTGCAGAAGGATAAAATCCTGACTTAACACATCACCAGCTCTATGGTAGAGAAGGATAAAACCTTGACTTTACACATTAGCCAGCTCCATGGTACAGAAGGATAAAGCCCTGGCTTTACACATCACCAGCTCCATGGTACAGAAGGATAAAGCCCTGACTTTTGCACATCAGCCATCTCCATGGTACAGAAGGATAAAGCCCTGACTTTACACATCACCAGCTCCATGGTACAGAAGGATAAACCCTGACTTTGCACATCACCAGCTCCATGGTACAGAAGGATAAACCTTGACTTTACACAATAGTCAGCTCCATGGTACAGAAGGATAAAGCCCTGACTTTACACATCACCAGCTCCATGGTACAGAAGGATAAACCTTGACTTTACACAACAGTCAGCTCCATGGTACAGAAGGATAAAGCCCTGACTTTACACATCATCAGCTTCATGGTACAGAAGGATAAAGCCCTGACTTTACACATCATCACCTCCATGGTACAGAAGGATAAAGTTATGACTTTACACATCAACCAACACCATGGTATAGAAGGATAAAGTCCTGACTTTTGCTCATCAGCCAGGTCCATGGTACAAAAAGATAAAGCCCTGAATTTACACATCAGTCAGTTCCATGGTACAGAAGGATAAAGCCCTGACTTTACACATCACCAGCTCCATGGCACAGAAGGATAAAGCCCTGACTTTACGCATCACCAGCTCCATGGTACAGAAGGATAAAGCCCTGACTTTACACATCACCAGCTCCATGGTACAGTAGGATAAAGTTATGACTTTACACATCAACCAGCTCCATGTTACAGAAGGATAAAGCCCTGACTTTACACATCAGTCAGTTCCATGGCACAGAAGGATAAACCCTGACTTTACACATCACCAGCTCTATGGTAGAGAAGGATAAAACACTGACTTAACACATCATCAGCTCCATGGCACAGAAGGATAAAGCCCTGACTATACACATCAGTCAGTTCCATGGTACAGAAGGATAAAACACTGACTTTACACATCAGTCAGTTCCATGGTGCAGAAGGATAAAGCCCTGACTGTATGCATCACCGGCTCAATGGCACAGAAGGATAAAGCCCTGACTATACAGATCAGCCAGCTCCATGGTGCAGAAGGATAAAGCCCTGACTGTATGCATCACCGGCTCAATGGCACAGAAGGATAAAGCCCTGACTATACAGATCAGCCAGCTCCATGGTGCAGAAGGATAAACCCTGACTGTATGCATCACCGGCTCAATGGCACAGAAGGATAAAGCCCTGACTATACAGATCAGCCAGCTCCATGGTGCAGAAGGATAAACCCTGACTTTACACATCACCAGCTCTATGGTAGAGAAGGATAAAGCCCTGACTTTACGCATCACCAGCTCCATGGTACAGAAGGATAAAGCCCTGACTTTACGCATCACCAGCTCCATGGCACAGAAGGATAAAGTTATGACTTTACACATCAACCAGCTCCATGTTAAAGAAGGATAAAGCCCTGACTTTACACATCACCAGCTCCATGGTAGAGAAGGATAAAGCCCTGACTTTACACTTCAACCAGCTCCATGTTACAGAAGGATAAAGCCCTGACTTTACACATCACCAGCTCCATGGTACAGAAGGATAAAGCCCTGACTTTACACATCAGTCAGTTCCATGGCACAGAAGGATAAACCCTGACTTTACACATGACCAGCTCCATATTACACAAGGATAAAGCCCTGACTATACAGATCAGCCAGCTCCATGGTACAGAAGGATAAAGCCCTGACTATACAGATCAGCCAGCTCCATGGTACAGAAGGATAAAACACTGACTTTACACAACACCAGCTCCATGGTACAGAAGGATAAAGCCCTGACTATACAGATCAGCCAGCTCCATGGTACAGAAGGATAAAACACTGACTTTACACATCACCAGCTCTATGGCACAGAAGGATAAAACACTGACTTTACACATCACCGGCTCCATGGGACAGAAGGATAAAGCCCTGACTTTATGCATCACCAGCTCCATGGTACAGAAGGATAAAGCCCTGACTATACAGATCAGCCAGCTCCATGGTACAGAAGGATAAAGCCCTGACTTTACACATCAGTCAGCTCAATGGTACAGAAGGATAAAGCCCTGACTTTACATATCACCAGCTCCATGATACAGAAGGATAAACCCTGACTTTACATATCAACCAGCTCCATGGCTCAGAAGGATAAAACCCTGACTTTACACATGACCAGCTCCATGGGACAGTCAGATAAAGCCCTGCCTTACTGTAGGTGACCCAGATTTGATTATCTGCTTGGGTGACTGTAGGGGTCAGCTGGCAAGGATGGGAGTGAACAGGTGCTACCAGCTCACCCACACTGGTTGAAGGGAAGTGGCTTTGGCACTCAAGGAGGTGACACCTTCGGAGAGCCTACTTTGTCAAATTGTACTTATGCCAGAATCCAAGGGAAACTTGTCATGTTAAGGTACACTTTTCCTTAAGATAGAGCAATAGTCATGCATGTGGGAGCTGTTGAATGGGGTGGTATACTCTCACAGCGAGAGAGAGAGAGAGAGAGAGAGACAGAGAGGCAGAGACAAAGAATAACTCGATAGAACACACCCTCTGGACCAGTAAACTGGCCCACGTCTATCACCAGTTGACATCAGTTCAGTGCAGTTCTGGGGGCTGCTTCTCTGAATCCACTGAGGAATAGAAGGCCAGTTATTATTGGCCAGGAACAAATTGACCATAGGGCCCTTGCCTAGGCTACGAATGCCCAGTTTCCATCTCTTGGAATGGATGGACTGACTGTGTACAGATAAAGAAGCCATCAGCCAAGTTCCTGGTGGAGCTAAACAATTGTATCCATCAGAGTTTTCCAGTAAATGTTTCAAACAGAGTCATCAGACAGTTAACTATAAAGAAAGATTAATAGATACAGCTGTTGCTACAAAAATATTTTGCTCAAAAGTTCAAGCACTCAGTCAGATCATTTGCATCTAAACTAGTATCATATTTCCAATACCAACATTATTTCCAAAGTGTAAAATGATCAGGTGACAATATATAGGTGTTTTTGTGAACGAAACAGTTCTAGGTATTGATTTAAAAATAAGACAAACACCAGATGTGAGAATCATGGGAACTGCCTTAGTGGTGAATTGACATTTTGTGATTATACATCAACACTTTGTCATTGTTTAAAATGTGTATGCGGTTGGACAGAGTGATCAATGTGCCCACTATAACTCCAACGTTCCCCACAAGACATGTGGGTGCTCTTAAAAAAATAATAATAAGAGTAGGTTCAGCAGGCATGTTATATGCAAGGTAGAGAAAATACACTCAGGTATCAGAAGGATGGAAGATAAAGATGTTCTCCACATTAAACCTTAAAAAAAAAAAAAAAAAAAATATATATATATATATATATATATATATATATATATATATATATATATATATATATATATATATATATATATATATATATATATATATATATATATATATATATATATATATACATATATACATATAATGCTGCTGGGATGTTGAGTTCCACAAGCTTCCTCATGTATACCCTAAGATGCATTGCACACTTCTCAGTCCCAATTTAAAAAAAAGTCAAATAAAAGTGATTCAGTAAGGAAAAATCCTTTACTAATTAGAAAAAAGAGAAAAGCAATGGCTTGATAAATTTAAGTTGGGGAGTCAATTTATTAAAAGAGTAATTCCTGCTGACTGGCATTTGTTCACTTTTTTTCACTTTCTAAAAATAATATTCTGCAGTAACTGCATTTAGTATAGCGGAGTGCTGAAGCATCAAATTGGGTATGCTCAGTGCATGCACAGTACATGCGTTAGATGTCCCCTATACTGTACAATCAATAAAGAAACATTATTGGTCCTTTATACAATGACATTACTTAGAAAAGTTAAGACATTTTTTCTTAAATAATGTCATTGTATAACAGCAATCATCCATGACTTGGAGTGGGTAATGCTGGATTTACCAGAGCTGCCTTTGTTTGATCACTTGAGATTCACCCTCATGATCACAACACACCAACTGTGGGTAAATCCTGTGTCACCCACATCCAATACACGATTATGGCTAAAGTAATGCCCCCAGCATTGCACGTGCCCTGACAGTGGAAGTCCTTCTGGGAAAGTTCCACCTGTAGTGGAAGCAGTTTCTGTTGCATTGCAGTCTGTCTGGGCCATGTGAGGCCTTGATGACAATGAGTATGCAATCCATGCCTCCAGAACCTCTGGGAATTAGACCATGTTGTAAGAGGCCTGCATGGTGCTGGTTCTCTCCTCTGCAGAACTGGAGAACTGACTATTATCCTGCACATGCTGCAGCAAAATGTTGAAGAGGTTCAGGGGTTCATGAGGCTGATGCCCGTGATATCCTTAATGTGCCCCCACAACAGGAATGAGCATATCATGCATCCCCCTCGATCCTGCTTGTGGACAATACAGTTCATCAAGGTTCCTTAAAGTCTGATTAGTCTGTCAACACAGAAATGGCCCATACTCTGTTGGTCACTCAGCAGATGGTAGTCAGGTGCTACCTGTACCTCTTCTATTGGTGTGGATTGGCTGCAACATGCAACAGCATAAGCAGTGGGTCCAACAGCTGCTAACCCGTACAGAGGCTATTAATTCCAGCTCTTGATATAAAAGAAGAGTAGGCATAGCAGCTCAGCTTACACATTTAATAGATTTCTGAATCAGCCCAACATTTTTTTAATACATGAGCTGTATGCACCATGTAGCTCATAAGAAGGGGTTCCTTATTTCCTGCCATTATAAACCCATTAGTGTACCCTGCATACTACGTTATTTTGTCACTTTTATGACATCACTGTCTCTGAACTGCCAACATCCTATGCATGGCCACTACCCAAGCTAAGTTGCGCTGTGCAATACACTAGTTGTCTATAAAATTTCAGGTCTATATATTTTTCCTAGGACAAAGCAATGGTTGGCCACCATCTGGAATTTGCCCTTTTCTCCACTATAGTGTGATCTCAGAGTTGGAATATTTAGTTAGGGGTTATGGGGGACATAGTCCCCCACCCTGTTAGGTTTTAAACTTTTATGTTTTTTTTTTTACAGTCACTAAGTAGGCCTACCATTGGTTAGTCCTAAAAAAAGTTTGATGAAAAGTCTGTTTGCTGATTTGTGTATTTGATGAATAGAGTTCGATGAATATGGATTCGACAAGTAGTAAGTTTGACTAAATGATATAGACCCAAAATTTCATCTCTCTAACTATAGTAAATATATTGCTGTGTAGGTTGCTATTAACAGATGGCTGAAGTATAGACTTCTTTAATTGTCTTTCTGATTGCCTCAGTTGTCAGCATTGCCACTTCTGCTTCAGGGGCCGAATTAATTTAATAAGCACTTTACTCTTAAAAAGGCAGCACTTTCTTCATATTTCTGCTAACTTTTATGTAGGGCAAAGGTAATGCAAACTACATGCATCTTTGCATTCTTTATCTACACTAAAGACCATGTGCTCATTTGCTGGATTAACCATAGCCTGAAAAACAGAATTCGTACATCTTCTTCAGTATGACTACTGCATATAGAAATCAGACTGAAGCAGAGAAATTTAAGACAAAATTTCTGTTATGATAAACAAATCAATGCTACTTCTGTAACCCAAGTGTAACAGCAACCTGAGAATAGAAGCTCAAGTGATATCACTTGATGTAGTTGTTGGATTCTTTCTCTACTTTCTGCCAATAAGATATCGAAGAAACCACTGAGGTTCTTAAAAGATTGTGCTCTATGAAGTAAGTTTCAGCAGTGCACGTGTGAACCTGACTTCACCACATGCCTTATGAAAGTCAAAGCGATCATTCCAGAGTTTATGCCTTTCCTAAATTGACGTTTTTAGCAAACCAAACTAGAATGTACAGGGTCCGTGCCACTGTAGGTCTTTGTTACGACCAAAACTTATGTAAATTTCTGTGCAAAAAGTTAGACATTCTGTTTTATGTTTAGTTGTGTTATGTGGGCTCTTTCGCCAAGGCAATCACTGAAAAGGGTCCTTGGATCAGTTCGCCTACACAGTTAACAAACGTTAAAGAAATAAAACAGCTGTAGTATAGTATTAATAAAGGTAATAAGCAATCAATAATGCTTGACAGGGTGCTGAGTATAGACACACACACACACACACACACACACACACACACACACACACACACACACAGATGCAGAAGCAGAGATATGGTCTGTCTGTCACACATACAGAAACTCAGATGCACATGCATGTGCACTCACACACATACACGAACGCACACACACACACACACACACACACACACACACACACACACACACACACACACACACACATGCAGAGGCACAGACAGACACACACACACACACACACACAAATACATACAGAAGCACACACATACATAAATGCATCCAGCAATTAGCAACTTTTTTTTGACTGTGTACACCTCAGATGTTTTGTTGTGATCAAAGCATTGCAACTCGCCCTCATACCTCACAAATACCTCCTGTTTTCAGGAATGTCTTTGATTTTGTATTATATTTTTTCTCTGTTCCTTTAAAAATATTTGATTTTCTGTTATTTCACTGAGGATAACATTCAATTAATAAAGCTGACAGTATAGTTCTGTGCTTACTATTAATCAGGAAATCCATGTTGATGGAAATTCTCTTCCTGTATTCACCTTTTAAGTGAATTAGGGTTACATTTAACAATCATTCCTGATTTTGGGTCTTTATCCCCTCATTATTGCTGCCTTTGATTTCAATTCTTGAAGAAAGAAGTTGAAAGGAATGCACACACACACACACACATACACACATGGACACACACACACACACACACACACACACACACACACACACACACACACACACACACACACATACACACACACATACACAGACACACACACACACATACACACACACACAGACACACACACACACACACACACACACACACACACACACACATATATGTACACACACAAACACACATAAACACACAGACACACACACACAAACACACAGACACACACAAACACACACACACAGATGCACACACACACATACAGACACACACAGACATAAACACACACACACACACACACACACAAACACACAGACACAAACACAGACACACACACACACACACACACACACACACACACACACACAAACACACATACAGACATAAACACACACACAAACACACAGACACACACACACACACACACACACACATGGACACACACACACACACACACACACACACACACACACACATGGACACACACACACACACACACACACACACACACACACATGGACACACACACACACACACACACACACAGACATAAACACACACACACACAAACACACAGACACACATACACACACACACACACACACACACACACACACACAGACATAAACACACACACACACAAACACACAGACACACACACACACACACACACACACACACACACACACATGCTCGTGCACACATGCTTTTTAAGCTGTGGATAGCAAAGGTAAGGTAACACAGCAAGTCCTCATAACTGCTATTGCAATTACTTTTGCTCTTGTGTGCTTGCTAAACAGACATATTTTACAAGCATAAATTAAATGGTGGTCATTTATTTTTTTCTTCAGTCTTTGTGTAATAGTAGCTTAATATGCTGTCATGAAGTCTCAGACTTGTTTTTGACCATGTCTTACCTACAGATTAATATTCTGTTAGAGAACACTCATTCTCCAATAAGATATAATTTGCACATTCAGTAGTTTTATAGCATCTATAAGTCATTCTGCTGAGGTTTTTGTCAGTGTTACTGATCTGCAATTTCCCAGCATTTCCCTCTTGTGTTTATAGATGACAGAAATATTTTTTTCTAAAACTCAGGAGCATCTTTTTTTTTTTTTTTTTTTTTTTTTTTTTTTTTTTTTTGGATAGGTAAGGAATTGGCTTGCTGCCTTGCTGGCCATTTTAAGACTATCCAGTTTCCCTTTTTGTGTTCAAAATAATCTATCCTATTTGGTTATAGATTGGTTTTACCCATCCCATGGTCATATATTACCCCAAATGAGAATAAGTGGAGTCATATCATCGATAATATGAAGAGACCCATGCATGGGATAAAGCATTTCGGAGCTGCCTCTGTGCATTAGCAGTACAGGGGACAGCCCTGGAGTAATTTTTCTATTTGCTATTCATAGATCATAGTTGTGCTTGAATATGGACAGTGATGAACTTTTTTGTGGATGGGGAGTCTGTTCCAGACCAGTGATATCCTCTATGAGATATATTTGTCCCTCCTCACCATTCTGTTGATGTTGTAGAAGAGGTTTATATCCATAGCCTGAGTATTTCTGGTGCCATTTGACTTGCTGATGTGCATAGGTCAATCAGTAATGGATCAGAGCATATCTTGTTTGCCAGACACGTCACCTTTTAACAGTCTTTATGATACAGAGTACAGTGACAGGGTCTTGAGGTGGTCTATATAGGACATGTTGTTTAGCGTTTATATCACGTTATCGAAAGATGAAAATAGTGAACGCTATTTAATGTAACCTAAAATATCTAAACCACATAATACCGAACATTCAGAACAGCAAATTTTTTCCTTGGGAAACAGTTCGCTATTCCGAAACACATGCACACAACACAAGCACACCTAAAAACATCAATCCACACACATACACTTATAATCCTACAACTAACCCTACACTAAACTATGCATACACTACTATCTATCCACTTACCTTAACGCAAACCCTAACCCTAAGGTCCGTCATTATCGCAAAGTCACCTAACCCGTGCCGTACCCCTAACTCACTTAACCCGCCCCTAACCCTAATTCACCTAACCCGCGCCCTAACGCTAACTCACCTAACCTGTGCCCTAACCCTAACTCACCTAACCTATGCCCTAATCCTAACAACCATACAATCGCACACTTACCTGAACCTGAACCGTAAATTTCAACCACAGCGCTGAAAATAGCGAAGCCACAGAACCGGCCAACGGAATTCTTTCCCTAGGAAAGAATTTGGTGTTCTGCAGCTTCGCTATTTTTAGCGTTTGCTCAAAATGGGTCGATATTAGAACATTCGAAGTTTTAAAACTCCGATGTTCTGATATACACCCGTTGGCTAGGCCTTGTATCTCTTAAGTAAGGTAACAGTCTGTATGATACAGAGTACAGTGACAGGGCCTTGAGGCGGTCTATGTAGGACATTTTGTTTAGGCCTTGTATCTTTTTAGTAAGGTAACAGTCTGTATGATAGAGAGTACAGTGACAGGGGCTTGAGGCAGTCTATGTTGGACATGTTGTTTAGGCCTTGTATCTTTTTAGTAAGGTAACAGTCTATATGATACAGAGTACAGTGACAGGGCCTTGAGGCAGTCTATGTAGGACATGTTGTTTAGGCCTTGTATCTTTTTAGAAAGGTAACAGTCTATATGATACAGAGTACAGTGACAGGGCCTTTGGCTTTGGAGAGGGCTGTTTTAACCTGAGTGTCTGTGATTTCAGGGGCACTACATTATTCTGGTATAGTTATGGGCCCTTTTGGGGTGAGAGGGGATTGAAGTTTTCCCTGAAACTGTCTGCCAGTATATTGGCTATATCAGTCGATTCAGAGTATTTTCTGCCATTCTGCACTAACACCAAGCAAATCTGAGAATTGCGACTTAGATGTTTGACATAGCTAAAGAATGTCTTGTGGTTATCTTTGGAGTCCATGACAATTTTTCTTTCAAAGCTAGCCTTGGATGATTTTATGAGGTAACGTACTTTTTTGCTGATACTGATCAGGGGTGTCTTTCCTTCTTGGGATTTTACTCTTTTCTGTACTAGGTTCCTCCTTCTATTGTATAGCTTGTATATGGCAGGGGTCCACCAGACTGGTTTCCTTTTCTTGGAGGAGTGAGTCTTGGTTTTGTTTAGGATAGCCCAATCCATGCATTCTTGTAGGTGCCCATAGAGTGCATTAGTAAATGAATTTGCAGCTTGGACAGCATTATTCTTTAGCATGGGGACTTTGAAACTTCCCAGCTTGGTCTCAAGTAACATGAAGTTTGCTTTTGAAAAGTTTTTCACGGTGGTTTCTTTGACCGGGGTTGGTGGCGGAATGTGGATATCCAGAGTGATTAGTTTATGGTCAGATCTAATAAGAGAGGCGTTGACCTCTGGTGTGGAACACAGGTCGCCCATGTTGGTGATGACCAGGTCCAATATGTTCTCACGTCTGGTGGGGGTGTTGACCAGTTGATCCAGGGTGTTTTGAGTTTATAAATTCTGGGAAATGTTGGGCAAGGGAGTTTGTACTCCCAGTAAATGTTTGGGTAAAATAAATCACCCAATATCAGGTTGTTTCGTAGGACCTTTATGTTTCCCAGTGTTTCCAGGAATGCGGAGTGGGGGTCCTGGGACATGGTGCATGATCTGTAGCAAGCTATAATTTGAATAGCAGTTTTGCCCATTGTTAGTTGCACGTGGATGATCTCTGAAGCATCGTGCTGTGCCACTAACCTGGAGGTGTGGGTATCTTTGATGAATATGGATACTCCACCTCCTTTTGTATTTTGGTCCGGGTTTTGTGGCCGAAATGAATGGTATGAGTTGTAGCCTGGAAGTGATGGGGTGCTCTCTAGAGCCTTAAACCAGGTTTCTGTTACTGCACATATATCGATTTTCTCTACAATGAGGAGTTCCTCGAGTGCGTGCATTTTGAGGTTTAGACTTCTGGAATTGAGTAGCATTACACTCAGTTTTTTGTTACTTGTTTAGGCCTTGTATCTTTTTAGTAAGGTAACAGTCTGCATGATACAGAGTACAGTGATAGGGCCTTGAGGTGGTCCATGTAGGACATGTTGTTAAGGCCTTTCATCTTTTTAGTAAGGTAACAGTCTGTATGATACAGAGTACAGTGGCAGGGCCATGAGGCAGTCTATGTAGGACAAGTTGTTTAGAAGGATTTTCTAACCACATTGGCAATGTGATTATCTAAGGAGAGGTCACTATCTTCTTGGGTCCCCAGATTGTATCTTTTTAGTAAGGTAACAGTCTGTATGATACAGAGTACAGTGACAGGGCCTTGAGGCGGTCTATGTAGGACATGTTGTTTAGGCCTTGTATCTTTTTAGTAAGGTAACAGTCTGTATGATACAGAGTACAGTGACAGGGCCTTGAGGCGGTCTATGTAGGACATGCAGTTTAGGCCTTGTATCTTTTTAATAAGGTAACAGTCAGTATGATACAGAGTACAGTGACAGGGCCTTGAGGCGGTCTATGTAGGACATATTGTTTAGGCCTTGTATCTTTTTACTAAGGAAACATTCTGTATGACACAGAGTACATTGACAGGGCCTTGAGGTGGTCTATGTAGGACATGTAGTTTAGGCCTTGTATCTTTTTTCTAAGGTAACAGTCTGAATGATACAGAGTACAGTGACAGGGCCTTGAGGCGGTCTACGGCGGTCTACGTAGGACATCTAGTTTAGGGCTTGTATCTTTTTAGGAAGGTAACAGCCTGTATGATACAGAGTACAGTGACAGGGCCTTGAGGCGTTCTATGTAGGCCATGTTGTTTAAGCCTTGTATCTTTTTAGTAAGGTAACAGTCTGTATGATACAGAGTACAGTGACATGGCCTTGAGGCAGTCAATGTAGGACATGCTGTTTAGGTCTTGTATCTTTTTAGTAAGGTAACACCCTGTATGATACAGAGTACAGTGACAGGGCCTTGAAGCTGTCTATGTAGGACATGCTGTTTAAGCCTTGTATCTTTTTAGTAAGGTAACAGTCTGTATGATACAGAGTACAGTGACAGGGCCTTGAGGCGGTCTATGTAGGACATGCTGTTTAGGCCCTGTATCTTTTTAGTAAGGTAACAGCCTGTATGATACAGAGTACAGTGACAGGGCCTTGAGGCGGTCTATGTAGGACATGCCGTTTAGACCCTGTATCTTTTTAGTAAGGTAACAGTCTGTATGATACAGAGTACAGTGACAGGGCCTTGAGGCGGTCTATGTAGGACATGTTGTTTATAGGTTCATAGGTTCATAGGTAGGTTCAATGCTATCTGCCCGAAGGCATCTATAAGCCATGCCAGAATGTGTTGGCTTTCGCCTCCCCCTTAGATTAGTTTCCTGTGCCTCTGTCCAGTAGAGCCATTGAAGTGATCCCCAGGGTAAACTTTCTGTTTCCCATCCACTCGTCAAGGTTTCTCTTGAAGAGTGTTAGCGAGGAGCTCTGCCTAATGTAGATTGGAATCTTGTTCCAGAGCATGGGAAGTCTCTGGGACTGGAATCAATCCCTCCTGCATGTCCTATTTATTGTTGTGGTGAGGTTTAGATCCCTGGAGCGTGTGGCTCAAGGGGATACGGTTTTCTTTAGGTGGAGCATGTCCATCAATTCTGGGTTGGATATGACCTTGTATGTCAGGCCGAGATCACCTCTCAGTAGGTCATATGCAACTGAGTACAGCTGGAGTTTCTTCAGTCGAGCTGCATGGGGCATCTGCTTGAAGGCAGTGATCCTCTTGGTGAGGTACTTCTGTGGTCTTTCCAGTTGTTGCAGGTGTTTTGTAAAGTGCATCCCAAATGGGGCATTGTACTCTATGATAGGTCTGATGAGTGATGCATGGAGGGGCCCATTGACCTCTTTCGATCTGGATGCAAACCCTTCTGTGATTAGGTGGGCCACATAGAAGGATTTTCTAACCACATTGGCAATGTGATTATCAAAGGAGAGGTCACTATCTACTTGGGTCCCCAGATCCCTTATTACATCTTCCGTATTTAGGGGGCTACCTCCTATGTGGTAGTTTGTGAGTACTTTGTTTTTTTTCCAAAGGGGATGACTATGCACTTTTTGGCATTTAGCTTGAGGCCATGGTTTTGACACCAAGTATCTGTCTTAGTGAGACCCTTTGGAGGATGTCTGTGTCAGCCAGAGAGGCAATTAGAGCCCCTAGTCTGCAGTTGTCTGTGAACTTGGTCAGCCATAGTCCTCCTGTGCTTGCCTGTACCTCTGAGAAGCATATGTCAAAAAGGAAAGGTCCTAGGACTGAGCCCTGGGGAACGCCCCTTGTAACCAGTTTAGAGTCAGACCTAGTTCCTGTAACTCTTACCATGTGGGTTCTGTCCGTGAGCCAGTTGTCAATCCATATCGAGATGTAGGGGTTTATGTTCAGGCTAGTGAGCTTGTCTACAATACCTGAGTGGGGAATGGTGTCAAAGGCCTTTGCAAGGTTTAGGTAGGCTCTGTGGACCACCTTTCCCTCGTCTATAGCCTTGGTAATTGTCTCAAAGACGTCCACCAGGTTTAGGAGGCATGATCTGCCCTTAACAAAGCCAAACTGGGTAGGGTCCAGTAATTGGAGGTTTCCAATGTCTCTGTTAATGAGATCCATGATGATGCACTCCATAGCTTTGCAGACCAAGCTAGTTAGGCTTATAGGGTGATAGTTCCCGGGGTCCATTGTGGCTCCACCTTTGTGGAGTGGAATAACCATTGCTGTGCACCACACTGTGGGCACATAGCCTGTGGAGAGGCTGAGTTTAAACAGTGTGTTTAGGTGAGCAGTTAGTTCATCTTTGAGCTTGTGTAGGACGCAGCCTGGGACACCATCCAGTCCCATTGATGCTGTGTTTTTTGCTTTGGAGAGGGCTGTTTTAACCTGAGTGTCTGTTATTTCAGGGACACTACATTCTTCTGGTATAGTTATGGGCCATTTTGGGTGTGAGAGGGGGGTGGCGTTTGCACTGAACCTGTCTGCCAGGATGTTGGCTATATCAGTCGGTTCAGTGTATTTTGTGCCATTCTGCACTAACTCCAAGCAGATCTGATAATTGCCACTTAGATGTTTGACATAGCTAAAGAATGTCTTGTGGTTATCTCTGGAGTCCATGGCAATTTTTCTTTCGAAGCTAGCCTTGAATGATTTTATGAGGGAATGTAGTTTCTTGCTGATACTGATCAGGGATGTCTTTCCTTCTTGGGATTTTACTCTCTTCTGTACTAGGTTCCTCCTTCTATTGTATAGCTTGTTTATGGCAGGGGTCCACCAGACTGGTTTCCTTTTCTTGGAGGAGTGAGTCTTGGTTTTGTTTGGGATAGCACAATCCATGCATTCTTGTAGGTGCCAATAGAGTGTGATAGTAAAGGAATTTGCCCCTTGGACAGCATTATCCTTTAGCATGGGGGCTTTGAAACTTCTCACCTCGATCATAAGTAATGTGAAGTTTCCTTTTACAAAGTTTTTCACGGTGGTTTCTTTGACCAGTGGTGTTGGCGGATTGTGGATATCCAGAGTGATTTGTTTATGGTCAGATCTAACCAACAAGGGGTTGACCTCCAGTGTGGAACACCAGTTGCCCATGTTGGTGATGACCAGGTCCAATATGTTCTCACCTCTGGTGGGGGTGTTGACCAGTTGATCCAGGGCATTTGAGTCTATAAATTCTAGGAAATTTTAGGCAAGGGACTTTGTACTTGAGCAGTTCTCCCAGTTAATGTTTGGGTAATTAAAATCACCCAATATCAGGGTGTTTGGTAGGACCTTTAAGTTTCCCAGTGTTTCCAGGAATGCAGAGTGGGGATCCTGGGACATAGCGGGTGATCTGTCGCAAGCTATAATTTGAATAGCAGTTTTGCCCATTGTTTGTTGCACGTGGATGATCTCTGAAGCATCATGCTGTGCCACTAACCTGGAGGTGTGGGTATCCTTGATGAATATGGATACTCCCCTGCCTTTTGTATTTTGGTCTGGGTTTTGTGGCTGAAATGTATAGTATGAGTTGTAGCCTGCTTGTGCTGGGGTGCTCTCTAAAGCCTTAAACCAGGTTTCTGTTACTGCATATATATTGATTATCTCCATACTGAGGAGTTTCTTGAGTGCGTGCATTTTGAGGTTTAGACTTCTGCCACTGAGCAGAATTACCCTCAGTTCTTGATTAGGCCTTGTATCTTTTTAGTAAGGTAACAGTCTGTATGATACATTCTACAGTGACAGGGAGTTGAGGCGGTCTATGTCGGACATGCTGTTTATGCCTTGTATCTTTTTAGTAAGGTAACAGTCTGTATGATACAGAGTACAGTGACAGGGCCTTGAGGCAGTCTATGTAGGACATGCTGTTTAGGCCTTGTATCTTTTTAGTAAGGTAACAGTCTGTTTGATACAGAGTAAAGTGAAAGGGCCTTGACGTGTTCTATGTATGACATGCTATTAAGAACTTGTTTCTTTTTAGTAAAGTTACAGTCTGTATGATACAGAGTACAGTGACAGGGCCTTGAGGCGGTCTGTGTAGGACATGCTGTTTAGGCCTTGTATCTTTTTCGGAAGGTAACAGTCTGTATGATACAGAGTACAGTGACAGGGTCTTGAGGCCGCCTATGTAGGTCATGTTGTTCAGGCCTTGTATCTTTTTCGTAAGGTTACAGTCTGTATGATACAGAGGACAGTGACAGGGCCTTGAGGCGGTCTATGTAGGACATGTTGTTTATAGGTTCATAGGTTCATAGGTAGGTAGTAGGCTATCTGCCTGAAGACATTTATAAGCCTAGCCAGAATGTGTTGGCTTTCGCCGCCCCTTTAGATTAGTTCCCTGTGCCTCTGTCCTGCAGAGCCATTGAAGTGATCCATTGGATAAACCTTCTGTTTCCCATCCACTCGTCAAGGTTTCTCTTGATGAGGGTTAGCAAACAGCTCTTTCTAATGTAGATTGGAAACTTGTTCCAGAGCATGGGAAGTCTCTGGGACAGGAATCTATCCCTCCAGCATGTCCTATTTATTGTTGTGGTGAGGTTTAGATCCCTGGAGCATGTGGCTCAAGGGGATATGGTTTTCTTTAGGTGGAGCATGTCCATCAATTTTGGGTTGGACATGGCCTTGTATGTCAGGCAGAGATCACCTCTCAGTAGGCGGTATGCAACCAAGTACAGATGGAGTTTTTTCAGTCGAGCGGCATAGGGCATCTGCTTGTGGCCAGTGATCCTCTTGGTGAAGTACTTCTGTGGTCTTTCCAGTTGTTGCAGGTGTCTTGTAAGGTACATCCCAAATGGGGCATTTTACTCTATGATAGATCTGATGAGTGATGCATAAAGGGACCCAATGACCTCTTTTGATCTGGATGCAAACCCTTTTGTGAATAGGTGGGCCACATAGAAGGATTTTCTAACCACTTTGGCAATGTGATTATCAAAGGAGAGGTTGTTATCTACTTGGGTCCCCAGATCCCTTATTATGTTTTCCATATTTAGGGGGCTACCACCTATGTGGCAGTTTGTGGGTACTTTGTTTTTTCCAAAGGGGATGACTATGCACTTTTTGGCATTTAGCTTGAGGCCATGGTTTTGACACCAGGTATCTGACTCAGTGAGACCCTTTTGGAGGATGTCTGTGTCAGCCAGACAGGCAATTAGACCCCCTAGTTTGCAGTCGTCCATGAACTTGGTCAGCCATAGTCCTCCTGTGCTTGCCTGTACCTCTGAGAAGTATATGTTGAAAAGGAAAGGTCCTAGGACTGAGCCCTGGGGAACGCCACTTGTAACCAGTTTAGAGTCAGACCTAGCTCCTGCAACTCTTACCATGTGGGTTCTGTCTGTGAGCTAGTTGTCAACCCATGTTGTGATGTAGGGGTTTATGTTCAGGCTGGTGAGCTTGTCTATGATATCTGAGTGATAAATGGTGTCAAAGGCCTTTGCAAAGTCTATGTAGGCTGTGTGGAGCACCTTTCCCTCATCTATAGCTTTGGTAACTGTCTCAAAGAAGTCCACCAGGTTTAGGAGGCATGATCTGCCCTTAACTAAGCCAAACTGGGTAGGGTCCAGTGTTTGGAGGTTTCCAATGTCTCTGTTAATAAGATCCATGATGATGCACTCCATAGCTTTGCACAGCAAGCTAGTTAGGCTTATAGGGCAATAGTTCCCGGGGTCCCTTGTGACTCTACCTTTGTGGAGTGGAATAACCGTTGCTGTGCACCACACTGTGGGCACATAGCCTGTGGATAGGCTGAGTTTAAACAGTGTGTTTAGGTGAGGGGTTATTTCATCTTTGAGCTCATGTAGGACGCAGTCTGGGACACCGTCCGGTCCCATTGATGCTGTGTTTTTCACTTTGAAGAGGGCTGTTTTAACCTGAGTGTCTGTGATTTCAGGGGCACTACATTCTTCTGGTATAGTTATGGGCCCTTTTGTGGTGAGAGGGGATTGAAGTTTTCTCTGAAACTGTCTGCCAGGATGTTGGCTATATCAGTTGGTTCAGAGTATTTTCTGCCATTCTGCGCTAACTCCAAGCAGATCTGATAATTGCCACTTAGATGTTTGACATAGCTAAAGAATGTCTTGTGGTTATCTCTGGAGTCCATGGCAATTTTTCTTTCGAAGCTAGCCTTGAATGATTTTATGAGGGAACGTACTTTCTTGCTGATACTGATCAGGGATGTCTTTCCTTCTTGGGATTTTACTCTTTTCTGTACTAGTTTCCTCCTTCTATTGTATAGCTTGTTTATGGCAGGGGTCCACCAGACTGGTTTCCTTTTCTTGGAGGAGTGAGTCTTGGTTTTGTTTGGGATAGCCCGATCCATACATTCTTGTAGGTGCCCATAGAGTGCATTAGTAAAGGAATTTGCAGCTTGGACAGCGTTATCCTTTAGCATGGGGGCTTTGAAACTTCCCAGCTTGGTCTTAAGTAACATGAAGTTTGCTTTTGAAAAGTTTTTCACAGTGGTTTCTTTGATCGGGAGTGGTGGCGGAATGTGGATATCCAGAGTGATTAGTTTATGGTCAGATCTAACCAGTGAGGGGTTGACCTCTGGTGTGGAACACAGGTTGCCCATGTTGGTATTGACCAGGTCCAATATGTTCTCACCTCTGGTGGGGGTGTTGACCAGTTGATCCAGGGTGTTTTGAGTTTATAAATTCTGGGAAATGTTGGGCAAGAGAGTTTGTACTCCCAGTAAATGTTTGGGTAAAAGAAATCACCCAATATCAGGTTAATTGGTAGGACGTTTATGTTTCCCAGTGTTTCCAGGAATGCGGAGTGGTGGTTCTGGGACATGGTGCATGATCTGTAGCAAGCTATAACTTGAATAGCAGTTTTGCCCATTGTTAGTTGCATGTGGATGATCTCTGAAGCATCGCGCTGTTCCACTAACCTGGAGGTGTGGGTATCTTTGATGAATATGGATACTCCACCGCCTTTTTGTATTTTGATCTGGGTTTTGTGGCCGAAATGAATGGTATGAGTTGTAGCCTGGAAGTGATGGGGTGCTCTCTAGAGCCTTAAACCAGGTTTCTGTTACTGCACATATTTCGATTTTTTCCATACTGAGGAGTTTCTCGAGTGCGTGCATTTTGAGGTTTAGACTGCTGGAATTGAGTAGCAGTAGGCCCTGTATCTTTTTAGTAAGGTAACAGTCTGCATGATACAGATTACAGTGATAGGGCCTTGAGGTGGTCCATGTAGGACATGTTAAGGCCTTGCATCTTTTTAGTAAGGTAACAGTCTTTATGATACAGAGTACAGTGACAGGGCCATGAGGCAGCCATTGTAGGACAAGTTGTTTAGGCCTTGTATCTTTTTAGTAAGGTAACAGTCTGTATGATACAGAGTACAGTGACAGGGCCTTGAAGCGGTCTATGTAGGACATGTTGTTTAGGCCTTGTATCTTTTTAGTAAGGTAACAGTCTGTATGATACAGAGTACAGTGACAGGGCCTTGAGGCGGTATATGTAGGACATGCTCATTAGGCCTTGAATCTTTTTAGTAAGGTAACAGTCTGTATGATACAGAGTACAGTGACAGGGCCTTGAGGTGGTCTATGTAGGACATGCTGTTTAGTCCTTGTATCTTTTTAGTAAGGTAACAGTCTGTATGATACAGAGTACAGTGGCAGGGCCTTGTGGCGGTATATGTAGAATATGCTGTTTAGGTCTTGTATTTTTTTAGTAAGGTAACAGTCTGTATGATACAGAGTACAGTGACAGGACCTTGAGGTGGTCTGTGTAGGACATGCTGTTTAGGCCTTGTATCTTTTTAGTAAGGTAACAGTCTGTATGGTACAGAGTACAGTGACAGGGCTGTGAGGCGGTCTGTGTAGGACATGCTGTTTAGGCCTTGTCTCTTTTTAGTAAGGTAAAAGTCTGTATGGAACAGAGTACAGTGACAGGGCCTTGAAGCGGTCTATCTAGAACAAGTTGTTTAGGCCTTGTGTCTTTTTAGTAAGGCAACAGTCTGTATGAAACAGTGTACAGTGACAAGGCCTTGAGCCGGTCTATGTAGGCCATGATGTTTAGGCCTTGTATCGTTATAGTAAGGTAACAGTCTGTATGATACGGAGTACAGTCACAGGGAGTGGTTTAGGCCTTGTATCGTTTAGTAAGGTAACAGTCTGTATGATACAGAGTACAGTGACATGGCCTTGAGGTGTTTTATATAGAACATGCTGTTTAGGCCTTGTCTCGTTTTAGTAAGGTAACAGTCTGCATGATACAGAGTACAGTGACAGGGCCTTGAGGCGGTCTATGTAGGACATGCTGTTTAGGCCTTGTATTGTTTTAGTAAGGTAACAGTCTGTATGATACAGAGTACAGTGACAGGACCTTGAGGCGGTCTATGTCAGAAATGTTGTTTAGGCCTTGTATTTTTTAGTATGGTAACAGTCTGTATGATACAGAGTGCAGTGACATGGTTTTGAGGTGGTCTATGTAGTACATGCTGTTTAGGCCTTCTATCTTTTTAGTAAGGTAACAGTCTGTATGATACAGAGTACAGTGACAGTTCCTTGAGGCGGTCTATGTAGGACATGTTGTTTAGGCCATGTATCTTTTTAGTAAGGTAACAGTCTGTATGACACAAAGTAGAGTGACTGGGCTTTGAGACAGTCTATGTAGGGCATGCAGTTTAGGCCTTGTATCTTTTTATTAAGGTTACTGTCTGTATGGTACAGAGTACAGTGCTAGGGCCTTGAGGCGGTCTATGTAAGACATGCTGTTTAGGCCTTGTATCTTTTTACTAAGGTAGCAGTCTGTATAATACAGAGTACAGAGACAGGCCTTTAAGCAGTGTATGTCAGACATGTTGTTAAGGCCTTGTATCTTTTTAGTAAGGTAACAGTCTGTATGATACAGAGTACAGTGACAGGGCCTTGAGGCAATCTATGTAGGACATGCTTTTTAGGCTTTGTATCTTTTTAGTAATGGAACAGTCTGTATGATTCAGAGTACAGTGAGAGGTCCTTGAGGCAGTCTATGTAGGACATGCTGTTTAGGCCTTCTATCTTTTTAGTAAGGTAACAGTCTGTATGATACAGAGCACAGTGATAGGGCCTTGAGGAGGTCTATGTAGGTTCATAGGTTCATAGGTTCATAGGTTTATACTAGGCTATCTGCCCTAAGGCATTTATAAGCCTAGCCCAGAGTTTTGTGGCTTACGCCACCCCTTATGTTAAAAAATACTGTGCCCATTAGTTTGTTGTGCCTCTGTTCAGCAGTGACACAGAGATGATTCCCGGGGTAAACCTACGATCTCCCATCCACCGGTCAAGATTTCTCTTGAACATAGCCAGCGAGGTGCTCTGCCTCACATGGACCGGGATTTTATTCCACAACATAGGGAGTCTCTGGGTGACAAATCTATCCCTCCAGCATGTCCTATTTATATCCGTGCTAAGGTTTAAGTCACTTGCTCTAGTGGATCTGGTAGATTTGGATTTTTTGAGGTGGAGCATGTCCATTAATTCTGGGTTGGACATGGCCTTGTATGTCAGGCACAGGTCACCTCTGAGCAGACGGTATGCGACTGAACAGAGCTGGAGTTTCTTCAGTCTGGCAGCATATGACAGATTTTGGAGTCCCTTTATCCTTTTGGTGAGGAACTTTTGGGGTCTCTCCAATTGCTGCAGGTGTCGGGTAAGATACATCCCGAATGGGGCATTGTACTCGATCATTGGTCTGATAAGTGAAGAGTACAGGGGAACAATGACCTCACTTGATCTGGATGTGAATCCCTTCATGATCAGGTGGGCCATGTTGTTTAGGCCTTGTATCTTTTTAGTAATGTAACAGTCTATATGATACAAAGTACAGTGACAGGGCCTTGAGGTGGCTGTGTCGGACATGTTGTTTAGGCTTTGTATCTTTTTATAAGGTAACAGTCTGTATGATACAGAGTACAGTGACAGGGCCTTTAGGCAGTCTATGTAGGACATGTAGTTTAGGCCTTGTATATTTTTAGTAAGGTAACAGTCTGTATGATACAGAGTACAGTGACAGGGCCTTGAGGCGGTCAATGCAGGCTATACTGCTCAGACAAGCTCCTCGTGGTCCTGCAGAGTGGTCTTAGCTACAGAGAACTCAGAAAAGCGACTACTTTCTGGATTTAAGTATCTTTGCTTTTTTTTCACTTGGAATAGCTTCTGTAGCTTACCCTGAACTGTTATAACTTGATATTACTTGTGAACCTCTGCTATCTCTGAAAAAACAAAAACAAAATAAAATCTTGCTTTTTTCCCACTTTTCTGAGATTTAAAAAAGTCCAGTTACAGGCTTGCTGTTCTTAAACTGTAAGTTTCTGTGAATCCATTTTTGCTTGGGCTAAAGGAAAGTCTCTCTGTTGATCAGTGGCAGTCAAAAACATTGAGCAGCTTCCCTGCCCCCCGTGGGAGTGGTTACTGACTTGAAACTGTAGTTTTATTAACCAGCAGGGGTCATTTCCAAAACTCCTTCATCTTCCTCTCTTAAAACCAAGTTGCCTCGTGGGTTTGGCATCTTTTCAGGCTTGTTGGCTGTTGGTGAAGCACCCACCAAGAGGAGAAAATGCTGAGAGAAGAAGGGAGCCACTTCTGAGATTTTAAGTATTTTTTCTCTGTTTATTTGCTAAGTTTTTCTGCATAGTTGCCTAGTATGAGCATTTTCTGGCTTGTTAAACTTGATTTCTGCATTAGTAGCTGTATTTAGAGCACAACCAGAAGCTGTTTACTGAATTTCCTGTTTGCACTTAATTTTAAAATCGTTTTTTCTCAAAACTTGCATATTTTCTGTCTTTGACCTAGCACTCTTGTGTGGGGTCATTTACTGCACTGTTATAACTTGATATTACTTGTGAACCTCTGCTATCTCTGAAAAAACAAAAAAAAAAAATCTTGCTTTTTCCCACTTTTCTGAGATTTAAAAAAGTTCAGTTACAGGCTTGCTGTTCTTGAACTGTTTGTAAGTTTCTGTGAGGCCATTTTTGCTTGTGCTAAAGGAAAGCCTCTCTGTTGATCAGTGGCAGTGAAAAACATTGAGCAGCTTCCCTGCCCCCCGTGGGAGTGGTTACTGACTTGAAACTGTAGTTTTATTGGCTGTATTGGGTCAATTCCTGGCTCTTTCCAGCCCCTGCTATCAAGCATGCTTAAGCGTGCTTTAGCGGGATTTAGCGCGGAGTTGCCACTAGAGCAGCATCGGGCAGCGCTGGTTTAACAAGGTTAAACTTTTTCTGGCTCCATAAAGTCTGTTCTTCATTTTTTCCCTTAGAACTGCTCTACTAGTAATCTAAACAGTATATCCCTTAACTAAAAAGCGCAGCACTTGTTCCTAAAAAGCTTTTTTTTTTTTCTCCAAAAAAAAAAAAAAGCTCAGCACTTGTCTTAAAAGCATCTTCTTTTCAGGCTTAGCACTTCTGTATTATACAAAGTCCCTCACTAGTGAACCCCCCCCCCAGGAGTAACCACTTCATTACTAAGTCCTCTCTTATTCAGTTACACCCCTAACTTCTTAATTTCTCTAGCATGTCGAAGGGCCAGATGGTGGCGTCCTCTCCTGTCCAGTTGGTGAATCTGGGAATATTGAGGCAATGTTACAACTGCCTCATGTACACAGACAACCCTCTCCTCCTCCCACATAACACAAATACTTGCGAGAGATGCAGCTATTTAGCCAAATTGGAGGCTGAGCTCTCTCAGCTCAGGACTGGCAAGACCAGACAGGAGGAGAAGGCAACTACACACACCACAAAACCAGTCCCACATAAAGCTATCACAACAATGAATCAAACACATAAACACACAAAGACATACTCGGAGGCTCTGAGCAAAAATTTACCTAAACAGCAGAGGCCTCCAAAGCAGACACCTAAGCAACCACCACCTCATGACACACCACAGGCAACACATAAACCACAAAACCAGTGTGCAAAGCAGTCACAGCCCTTAAGGCCAAATACAACACCAAACATACTTGTCATAGGTGACTCCATAGTCAGACACACTGACGTCCCACTCACCAGGCTGAACAAGGAAAGGGTCACAGTAAGCTGCCTATCGGGCGCTAGAATCTGCCACATAACACAAGCACTCGGGTCACTCCACAGCAAGTACAAATATGACACAGTCATTGTCCATGCTGGTGTGAATGACCTGAGATGTACCTCCCTGGACTACATGAAAAGAGACATAGAGGAGCTCTCTGATTATGTAGCCCAGGCTTGTATGACCCTGACCCTGAGCAGCATCCTTCCTTCACCAAGAATGATGCCAAAACATAGAGACAAGATGATCAGCTTTAACAATCAGCTTAATTTCTGGTGTCATTCAAAGGGGATCCAGTGTCTATCTGCCTGGGATGACATGCTTGACAAGCCACGCTGCTTCGCAAGGGACGGCTTGCACCTGTCACCCTTGGGATTCCGGATATTGGCTAAGGCTCTTGCCACCCCCATAGTGCCTTTTTTAGGCAAGGCTCAAATTCTAAACCTACTACCCTAGAAAACAAAAATGGGAATAAACTAAAGGTAATGCTGCTCAATGCCAGAAGTCTAAATCTCAAAATGCACACACTCGAGGCCCTTCTCAGTATGGAGAACATCAATGTCTGTGCTGTGACTGAAACCTGGTTCAAGGCTCCTGAGAGCACCCCGGCACTATCAGGTTTTACCTCATATCATGCGTTCTGGCCCCAAAACCCGGACCACACCACAAAAGGAGGGGGGTGTATCCATATTCATCAAGGATACCCACACCTCCAGGTTGGTGGCAACGCATGAAGCATCAGAAACCATCCAGGTGCAATTAACCATAGGCAAAACTGCTCTACAATTTGTAGCATGCTACAGGCCACCCTCTCAAACTCAGGAACCCCACACAGCCTTCCTGAAGACACTGGAGGGTATAAATGTATCTCCAAACACCATTATATTGGGTGACTTCAACTACCTGAATATAGACTGGGAACATTACTCAAGCCCAAACTTTCTAGCCCAAAGGTTCCTGGAGTTCATAAATTCAAATGCCATGGAACAACTAGTCACCGTTCCACAAGAGGAGAAAATATACTAGATCTCATCATCACAAACATGGGGACAAAATGCTCCACACCGGAAGTATATCCCTCATTGGTGAGATCAGATCATAAAATAATCTCACTGGATATCCACATCCCGCCCCCACCCCAAACAAAAAAGACCACAGTGAAGAACTTCTCTAAAGCAAACTTCACACTACTCAAGACTGGTGTGGTATCCTTCAAGGCCCCTGAGCCAGTGGAAACCACAACCCAAGCTGCGGAAGCCCTTACAAATGCCTTCTACGAACACATCCAGGACTGCATGGATCAGGCAATCCCTAATAAAACCAAGACTCTTTCCACCAAGGGCAAACGTCCAGTCTGGTGGACCCCAGCCATAAACAAACTTTACAATAAGAGGAGAAAGCTGTTACATGATAGAGCAAAATCCATAAAAGAGAAGACACCTTTGATCATTATTAGTAAAAAAATATGAGCACTCATAAAATCATCCAAGGCCAACTTTGAGAGAAAAATTGCCATAGATTCAAAAGACAATCATAAGGCCTTCTTCAGCTATGTTAGAAACCTGGGTGGAAACTCCCAGATATGCCCAGAATTAGTCCAAAATGATACAAAAATCACTGAACCCACAGACATTGCCAACATACTGGCAGACAGGTTCAGTGCAAACTTCACCCCCCTCTCCCCCCCAAAAGAAGAGATAACTATCCCAGCGGAGTGCAGCCTCCCAGACATCTCCAATGCACAGGTGAAATCTGCTCTCTCTAAAGCTAAAAACACAGCATCAATGGGACCGGATGGTGTCCCCGGCTGTGTGCTACATGAACTCAATGAGGAACTAAACCCGCACATAAGGCAGCTGTTTAATCTTAGCCTTACCACAGGACACGTGCCCAAGGAGTGGCGTACGGCAACTGTGGTCCCACTCCACAAAGGCGGTGCCTCTATGGACCCTGGTAATTACCTTCCCATAAGCTTAACAAGCCTGGTCTGCAAATCTATGGAGAGGATCATAATGGAACTCATAAACAAAGACATAGGGGACTTGCAGACATTGGACCCGACCCAGTTTGGCTTTGTCAAGGGCAGATCATGCCTTTTGATCTTGGTCGACTTCTTCGAAACAGTCACCAAGGCCATTGATGAGGGAAAGGCAGTCCATACAGCCTACCTTGACCTTGCAAAAGCTTTCGACACAATACCCCACTCGGGTATTATAGAGAAACTTACCAGCTTAAATGTAAACCCATATGTCACAAGATGGATTGCAAACTGGCTAAAGGACAGAACCCACAGGGTTAGAGTAGCTGGCGCCATGTCAGACTCAGGCGGTCACAAGTGGTGTCCCACAGGGCTTAGTCCTTGGCCCCCTGTTGTTCGGCATCTACTTCTCAGAAGTACAGGCAAACATAGGAGGACTATGGCTGACAAAGTTTGCAGATGACTGCAAACTGGGAGCCATAGTGGAAAGTACATCGGACACAGATATTCTTCAGAGGGGTCTCACGGAAACTGATAGCTGGTGCCAGAGCCATGGCCTGAAGTTAAATGCCAAAAAATGTATAGTCATACCCTTCGGGAAAAACAAGGTAACCCCAAGCTACCATATAGGTGGCAATCCACTAAGCACAGAAGAGGTTATCAGGCACCTGGGGACCCAGGTTGACAGTGGCCTTTCTTTTGACACTCACATTGCTAAAGTGGTTAGAAAAACCTAACAACCTTCTGTAGCTTACCCTGAACTAGCTTGAACTGTTTTTTTAACTGTTTTCCCGCCTCTCCTCGACTAGTTTAGACCAGTTTACAGGCATTGCTGTATTCTGGGCTGTGGTGTAGTTCCTGTGTTGCCCATTACCTTACTTGGATAGAAGGAAGTTTCTTTGCTCACCAGTGGGAGTGTGGAGCCTTGAGCAGCCTACCTGCCCCTGTAGGAAGTGACCTCAGCACAAGAAGCTGTAGTAATTGGTTGTTTTGGACCATTTCTAGCTCTTTTGTAGTTCCCTGTTTAAAATCCACCTCTGGGTGTTTTTTTCTGGCTATACTGCTCAGACAAGCTCCTCGTGGTCCTGCAGAGTGGTCTTAGCTACAGAGAACTCAGAAAAGCGACTACTTTCTGGATTTAAGTATCTTTGCTTTTTTTTCACTTGGAATAGCTTCTGTAGCTTACCCTGAACTAGCTTGAACTGTTTTTTAACTGTTTGCTGCATTATTTTAAAATCTGCACTTAAAGTTACTTTTTAGTCGAATTTGATCGAAAGTTTGTCTGTTTGTTGTTTAATTTAACTGTTGAGGCTGCCCACTAAAGTGTGCTAGCCTGTGTAATTGATTTATCACTGTTTCTGCATTTGCTGTGTGTTTCTATGTAAAAAACAAAAAAACAAAAAAATGATCCTTGTTTTCGCGCCACTCCTCGACTAGTTTAGACCAGTTTACAGGCATTGCTGTATTCTGGGCTGTGGTGTAGTTCCTGTGTTGTCCATTACCTTACTTGGATAGAAGGAAGTTTCTTTGCTCACCAGTGGGAGTGGGGAGCCTTGAGCAGCCTACCTGTCCCTGTAGGAAGTGACCTCAGCACAAGAAGCTGTAGTAATTGGTTGTTTTGGACCATTTCTAGCTCTTTTGTAGTTCCCTGTTTAAAATCCACCTCTGGGCGTCTTTTTCTGGCTATACTGCTCAGACAAACTCCTTGTGGTCCTGCAGAGTGGTCTTAGCTACAGAGAACTCAGAAAAGCGACTACTTTCTGGATTTAAGTATCTTTGCTTTTTTTTCACTTGGAATAGCTTCTGTAGCTTACCCTGAACTAGCTTGAACTGTTTTTTTAACTGTTTGCTGCATTATTTTAAAATCTACACTTAAAGTTAATTGGTTGTTTTGGACCATTTCTAGCTCTTTTGTAGTTCCCTGTTTAAAATCCGCCTCTGGGCGTTTTTGCGCGGTTGTGCTCATAGCGCAGCGCTGGTTAAACAAGGTTAAACTTCTTCTGGCTTTGCGAAGTATGCTCTTCAAATTTCCCCTTAAGGAAGCTCTACTCTTAGTATAATCAGACTACTCACTATAATATAAACCTAGCACTTGTTCTGAATACTTCTCTACTAAGTAAGCACCCCTGTGAATATCCACTTCCCTTAAAGGTACAGCACTCCCTTATACTGTTCTAGCATGTCGAGTGGTAGATTACTGGCACCCTCACCAGTTCAGCTAGTCAATCTGGGTATCTTGAGACAATGCTACAATTGTCTCATGTACACAGACAACCCTCTCCTCCTACCAACAAACACAAATACATGTGAGAGATGCCACTATATAGCCAAACTGGAGGCTGAACTCTCTCAACTCAGGGCTGGCATGACCAGACAGGAGGAGATGGTAACCACACACACAACAATCCCAGTCCCACATAGACTTACCACAACTGCAAACCAAGCACATAAAAATACAAAGACATACTCGGAGGCTCTAATAAAAAACTTACCAAAACAACAGAGGCTCCCAAAGCAGACATCCAAGAATCCACCACCTCAAAACAAAACACATGCAACACATACTTCAATAAATCAGTGTGTCAACCAATCACAGCCCTTAAGGCCAAACACCATGCCTGATACACTAGTAATAGGTGACTCTATAGTCAGACACACTGATGTCCTGCTGACCAGGCTGAACAAGGAGAGGGTGACTGTGAGCTGTCTATTGGGAGCTAGGATCCGTCACATAACACACGCACTCAAGTCACTCCAAAGCAAGTACAAATATGACTCCGTCATTGTCCATGCTGGCATGAATGACCTGAGACGTACCTCCCTGGACTACATGAAAAGAGACATAGAGGAGCTCTCCGATTATGTAGCCCAAGCTGGTATGACCCTGACCCTGAGCAGCATCTTGCCCTCACCAAGAATGATACCACAATACAAAGACAAGATCAGCTTTAATAACTGGCTCAAGTACTGCTGTCATTCTAAGGGGATCCATTGTCTGTCTGCCTGGGATGACATGTTGGATAAGCCACGCTGCTTCGCAAGGGATGGCTTACACCTGTCACCACTGGGCTTCCGGATATTGGCAAAGGCTCTTGCCACCCCCATAGTGCCTTTTTTAGGCAAGGCTCAAAAGACAAACCCACCTCCTTAGAAAATAAAAATGGAAAAAAACTAAGGGTAATGCTGCTCAATGCCAGAAGTCTAAATCTCAAGATGCAGGCACTTGATGCACTCCTCAGCATGGAGTACATCGACGTCTGTGCAGTAACTGAAACCTGGTTCAAGGCTCCTGAGAGCACCCCAGCACTACCAGGCTATACCTCGTATCATGCTTATCGGCCCCAAAACCCGGGCCGAACCACAAAGGGAGGGGGAGTGTCCATATTCATCAAGAACACCCACACCTCCAGGTTAGTAGCAACACATGAAGCATCAGAGACCATACAAGTGCAACTAACCATAGGCAAAACTGCTATACAACTGGTAGCATGTTACAGACCACCCTCCCAATCTCAGGAACCCCACTCAGCCTTCCTGAAGACATTGTAGGAAATGAATATATCACAAAATACCATCATACTGGGAGACTTCAACTACCCAAACATAAATTGGGTACATTATTCTAGCCCTAATACCCTAGTCCAAAGGTTCCTGGAATTCATAAATTCAAATGCACTGGAACAACTAGTTACCTCTCCCACTAGGGGAGATAATATACTAGACCTGATCATCATAAACATGGGGACAAAATGCTCCACACTGGAGGTATACCCCTCACTAGTGAGATCTGACCACAAACTAATCACCCTGGATAAACATATCCCACCTCCACCCCCAGCACAAAAGACCACAGTGAAAAACTTCTCAAAAGCAGACTTTACTCTTCTTAAGACTGAGATGGTATCCTTTAAGCCCACTGTGCCAGTGGATACCACATCCCACAATGCCGAATCCTTCACAAATGCTTTCTATGGACATCTCCAAGAATGCATGGATCATGCAATCCCAAATAAATCCAAGTCCCTCTCCACCAAAGGCAAGCGTCCTGTCTGGTGGACCTCAGCCATTAACAAATTGTATAACAAAAGAAGGAAGCTGCTCCATGTCAGAGCAAAATCCCATGAAGGGAAGACATCTCTGATCAACATTAGCAGAAAACTACGTTCTTTCATAAAAACATCCAAGGCCAACTTTGAGAGAAAAATCGCTAAGGACACTAAAGATAACCACAAAGCCTTCTTCAGCTATGTTAGAAACCTGGGCGGAAACCCTCAGATATGCTCAGAGTTAGTTCACAACAACAAAAAATACACTGAACCCACAGATATTGCCAACATTCTGGCTGACAGGTTCAGTGCAAATTTCTCCCCTCCATCACCCCGAAAAGAAGAAATACTTATCCCAGCTGAATGTAATCTCCCTGTCATTTCAGATGTCCAAGTGAGAACCACCCTAAACAAAGCTAAAAACACAGCATCAATGGGACCTGACGGTATCCCGGGTTGCGTGTTACGTGAACTCCAAGAGGAGCTAAACCCACACATAAAAATGCTATTTAACCTTAGCCTTACTTCAGGATATGTACCTGAACACTGGCGTACAGCAACAGTGGTTCCACTCAACAAAGAGGGTTCCTCTACAGACCCTGGGAACTACCGCCCCATAAGCTTAACCAGCCTGGTCTGCAAAGCTATGGAAAGAATCATTATGGAACTCATAAACAGAGACATAGGGGACCTACAGACACTTGACCCCACTCAGTTCGGCTTTGTAAAAGGAAGATCCTGCCTTTTGAACCTGGTTGACTTTTTCGAAACAGTCACTAGAGCCATTAATGAAGGCAAAGCAGTCCATACAGCCTACCTGGACTTGGCTAAGGCCTTCGACACAATACCCCTCTCAGGCATCATAGATAAGCTCAACAGCTTAAACGTAAACCCTTATGTCACTAGATGGGTTGCAAACTGGCTAAAGGACAGAACCCATAAAGTTAAAATCGCCGGAGCAATGTCAGACTCAAAGCCAGTCACAAGTGGTGTCCCACAGGGATCTGTCCTGGGACCCCTCTTGTTCAGCATTTATTTCTCAGATGTTAAAGCAAACATGGGAGGGTTGTGGCTGACAAAGTTCGCAGATGACTGCAAACTAGGCACCATAGTCGATACACCAGCAGACACATACATCCTACAAAAAGGCCTCACAGAAACGGACAACTGGTGCCGGAGTCACGGCCTTAAACTAAATGCCACAAAATGTATAGTCATACCCTTTGGGAAGAACAAAGTACCCACAAATTATCACATAGACAGCAACCCACTAAGTACGGAAAAAGTAATCAGAGACCTAGGGACCCAAGTGGATAGTGACCTCTCATTTGACACCCATGTTGCCAAAGTGGTTAGAAAAACATTCTACCTTGCACACCTCATCATGAAGGGATTCACATCCAGATCCAAGGATGTCATTGTACCCCTATACTCCTCCCTCATCAGACCCATGATTGAGTACAATGCCCCATTTGGTATGTACCTCACCCGGCAGTTGCAACAGCTGGAGAGACCACAGAAGTACCTCACCAAGAGTATCAAGGGTCTCCAACATATGTCTTATTCTGCCAGACTAAAGAAACTTCAGCTCTATTCAGTAGCATACCGCCTGCTCAGAAGTGATCTCTGCCTGACGTACAAGGCCATGTCCAATCAGGATCTGATGGACATGCTCCACCTCAAAAAATCCAAATCCATCAGAACCATGAGAGCTAAAGACTTAAACCTCGGAACAAGTATGAATAGGACATGCTGGAGGGATAGATTCATAACCCAGAGGCTTCCCATGCTTTGGAACAAGATCCCAGTTCGTATTAGGCAGAGCCCCTCACTAACTCTCTTCAAGAGAAATCTTGATGAGTGGATGGGAGATCGTAAGTTTACCCCAGGGGTCACATCTGTGTCACTGCTAGACAGGGGCACAGTAAACTAATTCTATTATATAAGGGGACCTACATTGTGTCACTACTAGACACAGGCACAGTATTCTAAATTTATTCTGTACATTTTTGTACCATTTCATGGGGTGGCAAAAGCCACATCACTTAGGCTAGGCTTACAAATGCCCCAGGGCAGATAGCCTAGTACTATACTATGAAACTATGAAACTATGAAACAAGTTGTTTAGGCCTTGTATCTTTTTAATAAGGAAAAAGTCTGTAAGATACCGAGTTCAGTGACAGGGCGTTGTTTAGGCCTTGTATCATTTTAGTAAGGTAACAGTCTGTATAATATAGAGTACAGTGACAGGGCCTTGAGGCGTTCTATGTAGGACATGTTGTTTAGGCCTTGTATCATTTTAGTAAGGTAACAGTCTGCATTATACAGAGTACAGTGACAGGACCTTGAGGCGGTCTATGTAGGACATGCTGTTTAGGCATCATATTATTTTAGTAAGGTAACAGTCTGTATGATACAGAGTAAAGTGACAGAGCCTTGAGGCTGGCTATGTCGGACATGTGGTTTAGGCCTTGTATCTTTTTAGTATGGTAACCTTCTGTATTATACAGAGTGCAGTGTCAGAGACTTGAGGTGGTCTATGTAGGACATGTTGTTTAGGCCTTGTATCTTTTTAGTAAGGTAACAGTCTGTATGACACAGAGTACAGTGACAGGTCCTTGAGGCGGTCTATGTAGGACATGTTGTTTAGGCCTTGTATCTTTTTAGTATGGTAACAGTCTGTATAACACAGAGTACAGTGACAGGACCTTGAGGCAGTCTATGTAGGACATGTTGTTTAGGCCTTTTATCTTTTTATTAAGGTAACAGTCTGTATGATACAGACTACAGTGTCAGGGCCTTGAGGCAGTCTATGTAAGACATGCTGTTTAGGCCTTGTATCTTTTTAGTAAGGTAACAGTCTGTATGATACAGAGTACAGTGACAGGGCCTTTAGGCGGTCCAAGTAGGACATGTTGTTTAGGCCTTGTATCTTTTTAGTAAGGTAACAGTCTTTATGATACAAAGTACAGTGTCAGTGCTTTGAGGCGGTCTATGTAGTACATGCTGTTTAGGCCTTGTATCTTTTTAGTAAGGTAATAGTCTGTATGATAAAGGGTACAGTAACAGGGCCTTGAGGCAGTCTATGTAGGCCATGTTGTTTAGGCCTTTTATCATTTTAGTAAGGTAACAGTCTGTATGATACAAAATACAGTGACAGGGCCTTGAGGCAGTCTATGTCAGTCATCTTGTTTAGGCCTTGTATCTTTTTAGTAATGTAACAGCCTGTATGATACAGAGTACAGTGACAGGACCTTGGCTCGGTCTACGTTGGACATGTTGTTTAGGCCTTGTATCTTTTTAGTAAAGCAACAGTGTGTATGATACAGAGTACAGTGACAGGGCCTTGAGGCGGTCTATGTAGAACATGTTGTTTAGACCTTGTATCTTTTTAGTAAGGTAACAGTCTGTATGACACAGAGTAGAGTGACAAGGCCTTGAGCCGGTCTATGTAGGCCATGTTGTTTAGGCCTTGTTTCGTTTTAGTAAGGTAAGAGTCTGTTTGATACAGAGTACAGTTACAGGGCGTTGTTTAGGCCGTGTATCGTTTTAGTAAGGTAACAGTCTGTGTCATACAGAGTACAGTGACAGGTCCTTGAGGCATTCTATGTAGAACATGCTGTTTAGGCCTTGTATTGTTTTAGTAAGGTAACAGTCTGTATGATACAAAATACAGTGACAGGGCCTTGAGGCGGTCTATGTCAGACATCTTGTTTAGGCCTTGTATCTTTTTAGTAATGTAACAGCCTGTATGATACAGAGTACAGTGACAGGACCTTGACTCGGTCTACGTTGGACATGTTGTTTAGGCCTTGCATCTTTTTAGTATGGTAACAGTCTGTATGATACAGAGTGCACTGACAGGGTCTTGAGGCGGTCTATGTAGTACATGCTGTTTAGGCCTTCTATCTTTTTAGTAAGGTAACAGTCTGTATAATACAGAGTGCAATGACAGTTCCTTGAGGTGGTCTATGTAGGACATGTTTAGGCCTTGTATCTTTTTAGTAAGATAGCAGTCTGTATGATACAGCGTACAGTGACAGGGCCTTGAGGCGGTCTATGTAGGACATGCTGTTTAGGCCTTGTGTCTTTTTACTAAGGTAACAGTCAGTATGATACAGAGTACAGAGACAGGCCTTTAGGCAGTACTTGTCTCTCTCATTATTACTACTCCTCCTCTGCAGCTCTCCTGGCATCCACATGGATATTACTATTCCTATGACGTCACTTTCTCATTTACACTAGATATATTACTGCAACCTGTTATCTCACCTTCTATTTAAACCTTGTATTTTAATTCCTACTGTACAAGTCTGGGTCTTAAAACTATTTGCTCTGGCACAAATGTTTATTATATCTGTTAATATTGTAAATATTGTATAGACTCTAGTGTCTGTTTATTTTTTTCATTACAATTCCTGCTACTGTAAAGAGTATGGGATTAGGGATCCTCGTATGTTTTTCTGTTAAATTGTTACTGTTCTGTTAAATTGCTGGAATAGTTCTGTAGTTACTTACATTTAAGTCTCTTACTGTGCTGTTTTATTTACTAGTATATAGTGGAGTTTTTCTCCACGGGCCTCTGCTGAAAATGGACATGTATCCAGCCAGACTAGCCCGGTCAGCAAATGTAAAATAAATAAATAAAAAAAATAAATGTAGGACATGCTGTTTAGGCCTTGTATCTTTTTAGCAAGGTAATAGTCTATATGATACAGAGTACAGTGATAGGGCCTTGAGGTGGTCTATGTAAGGCCATGTTGTTTAGGCCTTGTTTCTTTTTAGTAAGGCAAAAGTCTGTATGGTACAGAGTACAGTGACAGGGCCTTGAGGCAGTCTATGTAGAACAAGTTGTTTAGGCCTTGTATCTTTTTAGTAAGGGAACAGTCTGTATGGCACAGTGTACTGTGACAAGGCCTTGAGCCGGTCTATGTAGGCCATGTTGTTTAGACCTTGTACCGTTTTAGTAAGGTAACAGTCTGTATGATACAGAGTACAGTCACAGGGCATTGTTTAGGCCTTGTATCGTTTAGTAAGGTAATAGTCTATATGATACAGAGTACAGTGACTGGGCCTTTAGGCGTTCTATGTAGGACATGCTGTTTAGGCCTTGTCTCATTTTAGTAAGGTAACAGTCTGCATGATACAGAGTACAGTGACAGGGCCTTGAGGCAGTCTATGTCGGAAATGTTGTTTAGGCCTTGTATCTTTTTAGTATGGTAACAGTCTGTATGATACAGAGTACAGTGACAGTTCCTTGAGGCGGTCTATGTAGGACATGTTGTTTAGGCCATGTATCTTTTTAGTAAGGTAACAGTCTGTATGACACAGAGTAGAGTGACTGGGCTTTGAGGTAGTCTAGGTAGGGCATGTAGTTTAGACCTTGTATCTTTTTATTAAGGTTACTGTCTGTATGGTACAGAGTACAGTGACAGGGCCTTGAGGCGGTCTGTGTAGGACATGATGTTTAGGCCTTGTATCTTTTTACTAAGGTAACAGTCTGTATAATACAGAGTACAGAGACAGGCCTTGAGGCGGTGTATGTCGGACATGTTGTTAAGGCATGTATCTTTTTAGTAAGGTAACAGTCTGTATGATACAGAGTACAGTGACACAGTGACAGGGCCATGAGGCAGTCTATGTAGGACATGCTGTTTAGGCCTTCTATCTTTTTAGTAAGGTAACAGTCTGTATGATACAGAGTACAGTGATAGGGCCTTGAGGTGGTCTATGTAGGCCATGGTGTTTAGGCCTTGTATCTTTTTAGTAATGTAACAGTATATATGATACAAAGTACAGTGACAGGGCCTTGAGGCGGCTATGTCGGACATGTTGTTTAGGCTTTATATCTTTTTAATAAGGAAACAGTCTGTATGATACCGAGTACAGTGAGAGGGTGTTGTTTAGGCCTTGTATCGTTTTAGTAAGGTAACAGTCTGTATGATACAGAGTACAGTGACAGGGCCTTGTGGCAGTCTATGTAGGACATGCTGTTTAGGCTGTGTATTATTTTAGTAAAGTAACAGTCTGTATGATACAGAGTAAAGTGACAGGGCCTTGAGGAGGGCTATGTCGGACATGTTGTTTAGGCCTTGTATCTTTTTAGTATGGTAACAGTCTGTATGATGCAGAGTGCAGTGACAGGGACTTGAGGTGGTCTATGTAGTACATGCTGTTTAGGCCTTGTATCTTTTTAGTAAGGTAACAGTCTGTATGATACAGAGTACAGTGACAGGGCCTTGAGGCATTCTATGTAGGACATGTTGTTTAGGCCTTGTATCTTTTTAGTAAGGTAACAGTCTGTATGACACAGAGTACAGTGACAGGGCCGTGAGGCGGTCTATGTAGGACATGTTGTTTAGGCCTTGTATCTTTTTAGTATGGTAACAGTCTGTATGATACAGAGTACAGTGACAGGGCCTTGAGGCAGTCTATGTAGGACCTGCTGTTTAGGCCTTGTATCTTTTTAGTAAGGTAACAGTCTGTATGATACAGAGTACAGTGACAGGTCTTGAGGCGGTGTATGTCGGACATGTTTTTAAGGCCTTGTATCTTTTTAGTAAGGTAACAGTCTGTATGATACAGAGTAAAATGATAGGGCCTTGAGAAGGTCAATGTAGGACATGTTGTTTAGGCCTTGTATCTTTTTAGTAATGTAACATTCTGTATGATACAGAGTACAGTGAAAGGGCCTTGAGGCAGCTATGTCGGACAAGTTGTTTAGGCTTTGTATCTATTTAGTAAGGTAACAGTCTGTATGATACAGAGTACAGTGACAGCGCCTTTAGGAAGTTTATGTAGGACATGAAGTTTAGGCATTGAATCTTTTTAGTAAGGTAACAGTCTGTATGATACAGAGTACAGTGACAGGGCCTTGTGATGGTCTATGTAGGACAAGTTGTTTAGGACTTGTTTCTTTTTAATAAGGTAACAGTCTGTATGATACCAAGTACAGTGACAGGGCATTGTTTAGGCCTTGTATCGTTTTAGTAAATTAACAGTCTGTATGATACAGAGTACAGTCACAGGGCATTGTTTAGGCCTTGTGTCATTTAGTAAGGTAATAGTCTGTATGATACAGAGTACAGTGGCAGAGCCTTGAGGCGGTCTATGTAGTATATGCTATATAGGCCTTGTATTGTCATAGTAAGGTAACAGTCTGTATGATACAGAGTACAGTGACAGGGCCTTGAGGTGGTCGATGTCGGAAATGTTGTTTAGGCCTTGTATCTTTTTAGTATGGTAACAGTCTGTATGATACAGAGTGCAGTGACACGGTCTTGAGGCGGCCTATGTATTACATGCTGTTTAGGCCTTCTATCTTTTTAGTAACTTAACAGTCTGTATGATACAGAGTACAGTGACAGTTCCTTGAGGCGGTCTATGTAGGACATGTTGTTTAGGCCATGTATCTTTTTAGTAAGGTAACAGTCAGTATGACGCAGAGTACAGTGACAGGGCCTTGAGGCGGTCTATGTAGAACATGTTGTTTAGGCCTTGTATCTTTTTAGTAAGGTAACAGTCTGTATGATACAGAGTGGAGTGACTGGGATTTGAGGCAGTCTATGTAGGGCATGTAGTTTAGGCCTTGTATATTTTTATTAAGGTTACTGTCTGTATGGTACAGAGTACAGTGACAGGGCCTTTAGGGTCTATTTAGGACATGCTGTTTAGGCCATGTATCTTTTTACTAAGGTAACAGTCTGTATAATACAGAGTACAGAGACAGGCCTTGAGGCGGTGTATGTCGGACATGTTGTTAAGGCCTTGTATCTTTTTAGTAAGGTAACAGTCCATATGATACAGAGTACAGTGACAGGGTCTTGAGGCAATCTATGTAGGACATGCTTTTTAGGCTTTGTATCTTTTTAGTAATGGAACAGTCTGTATGATTCAGAGTACAGTGAGAGGTCCTTGAGGTGGTCTATGTAGGACATGCTGTTATGGCCTTCTATCTTTTTAGTAAGGTAACAGTGTATGATACAGAGTACAGTGATAGGGCCTTGAGGTGGTCTATGTAGGCCATGTTGTTTAGGCCTTGTATCTTTTTAGTAATGTAACAGTCTATATGATACAAAGTACAGTGACAGGGCCTTGAGGCGGCTGTGTCGGACATGTTTTTTAGGCTTTGTATCTTTTTAGTAAGGTAACAGTCTGTATGATACAGAGTACCGTGACAGGGCCTTGAGGCGTTCTATGTAGGACATGCTGTTTAGACCTTGTATTGTTTTAGTAAGGTAACAGTCAGCATGATACAGAATACAGTGACAGGACCTTGAGGCAGTCTATGTAGGACATGCTGCTTAGGCCTTGTATTATTTCAGTAAGGTAAAAGTCTGTATGATACAGAGTAAAGTGACAGGGCCTTGAGGAGGGCTATGTCAGACATGTTGTTTAGGCCTTGTATATTTTTAGTATGGTAACATTCTGTATGACACAGAGTGCAGTAACAGGGACTTGAGGCTGTCTATGTAGTACTTGCTGTTTAGGCCTTGTATCTTTTTAGTAAGGTAACAGTCTGTATGATACAGAGTACAGTGACTGGGCCTTGAGGCGGTCTATGTAGGACATGTTGTTTAGGCCTTGTATCTTTTTAGTAAGGTAACAGTCTGTATGACACAGAGTACAGTGACAGGGCCTTGAGGCAGACTATGTAAGACATGTTCTTTAGGCCTTGTATCTTTTTAGTATGGTAACAGTCTGTATGACACAGAGTACAGTGACAAGACCTTGAAGCAGTCTATGTAGGACATGCTGTTTAGGCCTTGTATCTTTTTATTAAGGTAACAGTCTATATGATACAGAGTACAGTGACAGGGCCTTGAGGCGGCCTATGTAGGACATGCTGTTTAGGCCTTTTATCTTTTTAGTAAGGTAGTAGTATGTATGATACAGAGTACAGTGACAGGCCTTGAGGCAGTGTATGTCGGACATGTTGTTAAGGCCTTGTATCTTTTTAGAAAGGTAACAGTCTGTATGATACAGAGTACAGTGACAGGGCATTGAGGCGGTCTATGTAGGACATGCTGTTTAGGTCTTGTATCTTTTTAGTAATGGAACAGTCTCTATGATTCAGAGTACAGTGAGAGGTCCTTGAGGCGATCTGTGTAGGACATGCTGTTTAGGCCTTATATCTTTTTAGTAAGATAACAGTGTGTATGATACAGAGTACAGTCACAGAGCCTTGAGGTGGTCTATGTAGGCTATGATTTTTAGGCCTTGTATCTTTTTAGTAAGCTAACAGTTTGTATGGTACAGAGTCCAGTGACAGGGCCTTGATGCAATCTATGTAGGACATTCTGCATAGGCCTTCTATCTCTTTAGTAACGTAACAGTCTGTATGATACAGAGTACAGTGACAGGGCCTTTAGCGGTCTATGCAGGACATGTTGTTTAGGACTTGTAACTTTTTGTAAGGTAACCGTCTGTATGATACAGAGTACAGTGACAGGGCCTTGAGGCAATCTATGTCAGACATGTTGTTTAGGCTTTGTATTTTTATTGAAATGTAACAGTCTGTATGATACAGAGTACAGTGACAGGGCCTTGACGGGGTCTATGTCGAACATGATGTTCAGGCCTTGCATCTTTTTAGTAAGGTAACAGTCTGTATGATACAGAGAACAGTAACAAGGCCTTGAGGCGGTCTATGTAGGACATGTTGTTAAGGCCTTGTATCTTTTTAGTAATGTAACAGTCTGTATGATACAGAGTACAGTGACAGGGCTTTGAGGCGGCTATTTCGGACATGTTGTTTAGGCTTTGTATCATTTTAGTAAGGTAACAGTCTGTATGATACAGAGTACATTGACAGGGCCTTTAGGCAATCTATGTAGGACATGTAGTTTAGGCCTTGTATCTTTTTAGTAAGGTAACAGTCTGTATGGCACAGAGTACAGTGACAGGGCGATGTTTAGGCCTTGTATCATTTTAGTAAGGTAACAGTCTGTATGATACAGAGTACAGTGTCAGGGTGTTGAGGCGGTCTATATCGGATATGTTGTTTAGGCCTTGTATCGTTTTAGTAAGGTAACAGTCTGTATGATAAAAAGTACAGTGAGAGGGCCTTGAGGCGGTCTATGTAGAACATGTAGTTTAGGCCTTGTATCTTTTTAGTAAGGTAACCGTCTGTATGACAAAGAGTACAGTGACAGGGCCTTGAGGCAATCTATGTAGGACATGTTGTTTAGGCCTTGTATCTTTTTAGTAAGGTCACTGTCTGTATGATTCAGAGTAGAGTGAGAGGTCCTTGAGGCGGTCTATGTAGAACATGTAGGACATGTTGTTTAGTCCATGTATCTTTTTAGTAAGTTAACAGTCTGTATGACACAGAGTACAGTGAGAGGGCCTTGAAGCGGTCTATGTAGAACATGTTGTTTAGGCCTTGTATCTTTTTAGTAAGGTAACATTCTGTATGACACAGAGTAGAGTGACTGGGCTTTGAGGCAGTCTATGTAGGACATGTAGTTTAGGCCTTGTATCTTTTTATTAAGGTTACTGTCTGTATGGTACAGTGTACAGTGACAGGGCCTTGAGGCGGTCTATGTAGGACATGCTGTTTAGGCCTTGTATCTTTTTACTAAGGTAACAGTCTGTATAATACAGAGTACAGAGACAGGCCTTGAGGCGGTGTATGGTAGACATGTTGTTAAGGCCTTGTATCTTTTTAGTAAGGTAAAAGTCTGTTTGATACAGAGTACAGTGACAGGGCCTTGAGGCAGTCTACGTAGGACATGCTGTTCAGGCCTTGTATCTTTTTAGTAGTGGAACAGTCTGTATGATTCAGAGTACATTGAGAGGTCCTTGAGGCGGTCTATGTAGGACATGCTGTTTAGGCCTTCTATCTTTTTAGTAAGGTAACAGTCTGTATGATACAGAGTACAGTGATAGGGCCTTGAGGTGGTCTATGTAGGACATGCTGTTTAATCCTTGTATTATTTTAGTAAGGTAACAGTCTGTATGATACAGAGTAAAGTGACAGGGCATTGAGGCGGGCTATGTCGGAAATGTTGTTTAGGCCTTGTATCTTTTTAGTATGGTAACAGTCTGTATGATACAGAGTGCAGTGACAGGGACTTGAGGTGGTCTATGTAGTACATGCTGTTTAGGCCTTGTATCTTTTTAGTAAGGTAACAGTCTGTAAGACACAGCGTACAGTGACAGGGCCTTGAGGCGGTATATGTAGGACATGTTGCTTAGGCATTGTATCTTTTTAGTATAGTAACAGTCTGAATGACACAAGAGTACAGTGACAGGACCTTGAGGCAGCTATGTCGGACAAGTTGTTTAGGCTTTGTATCATTTTAGTAAGGTAACAGTCTGCATGATACAGAGTACAGTGACAGGCCTTGAGGCGGTGTATGTCGGACATGTTGTTAAGGCCTTGTATCTTCTTAGTAAGGTAACAGTCTGTATGATACATAGTAAAGTGATAGGGCCTTGAGAAGCTCAATGTAGGACATGTTGATTAGGCCTTGTAACTTTTTAGTAATGTAACAGTCTGTATGGTACAGAGTACAGTGACAGGGCCTTGACACGGTCTATGTTGGACATGTTGTTTAGGCCTTGTATCTTTTTGGCAAGGTAACAGTCTGTATGATACAGAGTAAAGTGACAGGGCCTTGAGGTGGTCTATGTAGGACATGCTGTTTAGGTCTTGTATCTTTTTAGTAAGTTAACAGTCTGTATGACACAGCATACAGTGACAGGGCCTTGAGGCGGTATATGTAGGACATGTTGTTTAGGCATTGTATCTTTTTAGTATAGTAACAGTCTGAATGTCACAAGAGTACAGTGACAGGACCTTGAGGCAGCTATGTCGGACAAGTTGTTTAGGCTTTGTATCATTTTAGTAAGGTAACAGTCTGCATGATACAGAGTACAGTGACAGGCCTTGAGGCGGTGTATGTCGGACATGTTGTTAAGGCCTTGTATCTTCTTAGTAAGGTAACAGTCTGTATGATACATAGTAAAGTGATAGGGCCTTGAGAAGCTCAATGTAGACCATGTTGATTAGGCCTTGTAACTTTTTAGTAATGTAACAGTCTGTATGGTACAGAGTACAGTGACAGGGCCTTGACACGGTCTATGTTGGACATGTTGTTTAGGCCTTGTATCTTTTTGGCAAGGTAACAGTCTGTATGATACAGAGTAAAGTGACAGGGCCTTGAGGTGGTCTATGTAGGACATGCTGTTTAGGTCTTGTATCTTTTTAGTAAGGTAACAGTCTGTATGACACAGCATACAGTGACAGGGCCTTGAGGCGGTATATGTAGGACATGTTGTTTAGGCATTGTATCTTTTTAGTATAGTAACAGTCTGAATGTCACAAGAGTACAGTGACAGGACCTTGAGGCAGCTATGTCGGACAAGTTGTTTAGGCTTTGTATCATTTTAGTAAGGTAACAGTCTGCATGATACAGAGTACAGTGACAGGGCCTTTAGGCAGTCTATGTAGGACATGAAGTTTAGGTATTGTGTTTTTTTAGTAAGGTAACAGTCTTTATGATACAGAGTACAGTGACAGGGCCTTGTGATGGTCTATGTAGGACAAGTTGTTTAGGACTTGTTGCTTTTTAATAAGGTAACAGTCTGTATGATGCCAAGTACAGTGACAGGGCCTTGAGGTGGTCTATGTAGGCCATGTTGTTTAGGCCTTTTACCATTTTAGTAAGGTAACAGTCTGTATGATACAAAATACAGTGACAGGGCCTTGAGGTGGTCTATGTCGGACATCTTGTTTAGGCCTTGTATCTTTGTAGTAATGTAACAGTCTGTATGGTACAGAGTACAGTGACAGGGACTTGAGGTGGTCTATGTAGGACATGCTGTTTAGGTCTTGTATCTTTTTAGTAAAATAACAGTCTGTATGATACAGATTACATTGACAGGGCCTTTAGGTGGTCCAAGTAGGACATGCAGTTTAGGCCTTGTATCTTTTTAGTAAGGTAACAGTCTGTATGATAAAGAGTAACGTAACAGGGCCTTGAGGCGGTCTATGTAGGCCATGTTGTTTAGGCCTTTTATCATTTTAGTAAGGTAACAGTCTGTATGATACAAAATACAGTGACAGGGCCTTGAGGTGGTCTATGTTGGACATCTTGTTTAGGCCTTGTATCTTTGTAGTAATGTAACAGTCTGCATGGTACAGAGTACAGTGACAGGGCCTTGACATGGTCTATGTTGGACATGTTGTTTAGGCCTTGTATCTTTTTGGTAAGGTAACAGTCTGTATGATACAGAGTACAGTGACAGGGCCTTGAGGCGGTCTATGTAGGACATGCTGTTTATTCCTTGTATCTTTTTAGTAATTAACATTCTGTATGATTCAGAGTACAGTGAGATGTCCTTGAGGCGGTCCATGTAGGTCATGTTGTTTAGGCCATGTATCTTTTTAGTAAGGTAACAGGCTGTATGACGCAGAGTACAGTTACAGGGCCTTGAGGCGGTCTATGTAGAACATGTTGTTTAGGCCTTGTATCTTTTTAGTAAGGTAACAGTCTGTATGACTCAGAGTAGAATGACTGGGCTTTGAGGCAGTCTATGTAAGACATGTAGTTTAGGCCTTGTATCTTTTTATTAAGGTTACTGTCTGTATGGTAAAGTGTACAGTGACAAGGCCTTGAGGCGGTCTATGTAGGACATGCTGTTTAGGCCTTGTATCTTTTTACTAAGGTAACAGTCTGTATAATACAGAGTACAGAGACAGGCCTTGAGGTTGTGTATGGCAGGTATGTTGTTAAGGCCTTGTATCTTTTTAGTAAGGTAACAGTCTGTTTGATATAGAGTACAGTGACAGGGCCTTGAGACAGTCTATGTAGGACATGCTGTTTAGGCCTTGTATCTTTTTAGTAGTGGAGCAGTCTGTATGATTCAGAGTACAGTGAGAGTTCCTTGAGGTGGTCTAAATAGGACATGCTGTTTAGGCCTTCTATCTTTTTACTAAGGTAACAGTCTGTATGATACAGAGTACAGTGATGGGGCCTTGAGGTGGTCTATGTAGGCCATGTTGTTTAGGCCTTGTATCTTTTTAGTAAGGTAACAGTCTGTATGGTACAGAGTACAGTGACAGGGCCTTGACGCGGTCTATGTTGGACATGTTGTTTAGGCCTTGTATCTTTTTGGTAGGGTAACAGTCTGTATGATACAGAGTAAAGTGACAGGGCCTCGAGGCGGTCTATGTAGGAGAAGTTGTATAGGCCTTGTATCTTTTTAATAAGGAAACAGTCTGTAAGATACTGAGTATAGTGACAGGGCGTGTTTTAGGCCTTGTATCGTTTTAGTAAGGGAACAGTCTGTATGATACAGAGTACAGTGGCAGGGCCTTGAGGCGTTCTATGTAGGACATGCTGTTTAGGCCTTGTATCGTTTTAGTAAGGTAACAGTCTGCATGATACAAGTACAGTGACAGGGCCTTGAGGCGGTCTGTGTAGGACATGCTGTTTAGGCCTTGTATTATTATAGTAAAGTAACAGTCTGCATGATACAGTGTACCATGACAGGGCCTTGAGGCGGTCTATGTAGGACATGTTGTTAAGGCCTTGAATCTTTTTAGTAAGGTAACAGTGTGTAGGATACAGTGTACAGTGACAGGGCCTTGAGGCGGTCTATGTAGGACATGCTGTTTAGGCCTTGTATCTTTTTACTAAGGTAACAGTCTGTATAATACAGAGTACAGAGACCGGCCTTGAAGGCAGTGTATGGCGGACATGTTGTTAAGGCCTTGTATCTTTTTAGTAAGGTAACAGTGTTTGATACAGAGTACAGTGACAGGGCCTTGAGGCAGTCTATGTAGGACATGCTGTTTGGGCCTTGCATCTTTTTAGTAGTGGAACATTCTGTATGATTCAGAGTACAGTGAGAGGTCCTTGAGGTGGTCTATGTAGGACATGCTGTTTAGGCCGTCTATCTTTTTAGTAAGGTATCAGTCTGTATGATACAGAGTACAGTGACAGGGCCTTGACGCGGTCTATGTTAGACATGTTGTTTAGGCCTTGTATCTTTTTGGTAAGGTAACAGTCTGTATGATACAGAGTAAAGTGACAGGGCCTTGAGGCGGTCTATGTCGGACATGTAGTTCAGGCCTAGTATCTTTTTAGTAAGGTAACAGTCTGTATGATACAGAGAACTGTGACAGGATCTTGAGGTGGTCTGTGTAGGACAAGTTGTTGAGGCCTTGTATCTTTTTAATAAGGAAACAGTCTGTATGGTACCGAGTATAGTGACAGGGCGTTGCTTAGGCCTTGTATCGTTTTCATAAGGTAACTGTCTGTATGGTACAGAGTACAGTGACAGGGCTTTCTGGCGGTCTATGTAAGACATGTTGTTTAGGCCTTGTATCTTTTTCGTAAGATAACAGTCTGTATGACACAGAGTACAGTGACAGGGCCTTGAGGAGGTCTATGTAGGACATGTTGTTTAGGCCTTGTATCGTTTTAGTATGGTAACAGTCTGTATGACACAGCGTACAGTGACAAGACCTTGAGGCAGTCTATGTAGGACATGCTGTTTAGGCCTTGTATCTTTTTATTAAGGTAACAGTCTGTATAATACAGAGTACAGTGACAGGGAATTGAGGTGGTCTATGTAGGACATGCTGTTTGAGCCTTGTATCTTTTTAGTAATGGAACAGTCTGTATGATTCAGAGTACAGTGAGAGGTCCTTGAGGTGGTCTATGTAGGACATGCTGTTTAGGCCTTGTATCTTTTTAGTAAGGTAACAGTCTGTATGATACAGAGTACAGTGACAGGGCCTTGAGGTGGTCTCTGTAGGCTATCTTGTTTAGGACCTGTAACTTTTTAATAAGGTAACAGTCTGTATGATACAGAGCACAGTGACAGGGCCTTGAGGCGGTCTATGTCAGACATGTTGTTTAGGCCTTGTATCTTTTCTGTAATGTAAGAGTCTGTATGATACAGAGCACAGTGACAGGGCCTTGACGTGGTCTATGTCTAACATGTTGTTTAGGCCTTGTATCTTTTTAGTAATGTAACAGTCTGTATGATACCGAGTACAGTGACAGGGCATTGTTTAGGCCTTGTATTGTTTTAGTAAGGTAACAGTCTGTATAATACAGAGAAGAGTGTCAGGGCATTGAGGCGGTCTATATCTGACATGTTGTTTAGGCCATGTATCGTTTTAGTAAGGTAACAGTCTGTATGATAAAGAGTACAGTGACAGGCCATGTATCATTTTAGTAAGGTAACAGTCTGTATGATAAAGAGTACAGTGACAAGGCCTTGAGGCGGTCTATGTAGTACATGCTATTTAGGCCTTGTATCTTTTTAGTAAGGTAACAGTCTGTATGATACAGAGTACAGTGACAGGGCCTTGAGGCGGTCTATGTAGGACATGCTGTTTAGTTCTTGTATCTTTTTACTAGGGCAACAGACTGCATAATACAGACTACAGTGACAGGCCTTGAGGCAGTGTATGTCGGACATGTTGTTAAGGCATTGTATCTTTTTAGTAAGTTAACTGTCTGTATGATACAGAGTACAGTGACAGGGCCTTGAGGCGGTCTTTGTAAGGCATGCTGTTTAGGTCTTGTATCTTTTTAGTAAGGTAACAGTCTGTATGATACAGAGTACAGTGACAGGGCCTTGAGGCGGTCTATGTAGGACATGTTGTTTAGCCCTTGTATCTTTATAGTAAGGTTACTGTCTGTATGATACAGAGTACAGTGACAGGGCCTTAAGGCAGTCTATGTAGGACATGTTGTTTAGGCCTTGTATCTTTTTAGTACTGTAACAGTCTGTATGATACAGAGTACAGTGACAGGGTCTTGAAACGGTCTATGTACTACATGTTTAGGCCTTGTAGCTTTTTAGTAAGGTAACAGTCTGTATGATACAGAGTGCAGTGACAGTGCTTTGAGGCGGTCTATGTAGGACATGTTGTTTAGGCTTTGTATCTTTTTAGTAAGGTAACAGCCCGTTTGATACAGAGTACAGTGACAGGGCCTTGAGGCAGTCTATGTAGGACATGCTGTTTAGGCCTTGTATCTTTTTAGTAGTGGAACAGTCTGTATGATTCAGAGTACAGTGGTAGGTCCTTGAGGCGGTCTATGTAGGACATGCTGTTTATGCCTTCTATCTTTTTAGTAAGGTAACAGTCTGTATGAAACAGTACAGTAATAGGGCCTTGAGGTGGTCTATGTAGGCCATGTTGTTTAGGCCTTGTATCTTTTTAGTAAGGTAACAGTCTGTATGGTACGGAGTACAGTGACAGGGCCTTGATGCGGTCTATGGTGGACATGTTGTTTAGGCCTTGTATCTTTTTGGTAAGGTAACAGTCTGTATTATACAGAGTATACTGACAGGGCCTTGAAACGGTCTATGTCAGACATGTAGTTCAGGCCTTGTATCTTTTTAGTAAGGTAACAGTCTGTATGATACAGACTACAGTGACAGGGCCTTGAGGCGGTCTATGTAGGACAAGTTGTTTAGGCCTTGTATCTTTTTAATAAGGAAACAGTCTGTATGATACCGAGTATAGTGACGGGGAGTTGTTTAGGCCTTGTATCATTTTAGTAAGGTAACAGTATGTATGATACAGAGTACAGTGACAGGCCCTTGAGGCATTTTATGTAGGACATGCTGTTTAGGCCTTGTATCGTTTTAGTAAGGTAACAGTCTGCATGATACAGAGTACACTGAGAGGGCCTTGAGGCGGTCTATGTAGGACACGCTGTTTAGGCCTTGTATTATTTTAGTAAGGTAACAGTCTGTATGATACAGAATAAAGTGACAGGGCCTTGAGGCGGGCTATGTCGGACATGTTGTTTAAGCCTTGTATCTTTTTAGTATGGTAACAGTCTGTATGATACAGAGTGCAGTGACAGGGACTTGAGGCGGTCTATGTAGTACATGCTGTTTAGGCCTTGTATCTTTTTAGTAAGGTAACAGTCTGTATGATACAGAGTACAGTGACAGGGCCTTGAGGCGGTCTATGTAGGACATGTTGTTTAGGTTTGTATCTTTTTAGTAAGGTAACAGTCTGTATGACACAGAGTACAGTGACAGGGCCTTGAGGAGGTCTATGTAGTACATGTTGTTCAGGCCTTGTATCTTTTTAGTATGGTAACAGTCTGTATGACACAGAGTACAGTTGACAGGACCTTGAGACAGTCATTGTAAGACATGTTGTTTAGGCCTTGTATCATTTTAGTAAGGTAACAGTCTGTATGATACAGAGTACAGTGACAGGTCTTAAGGTGGTGTATGTCGGACATGTTGTTAAGGCCTTGTATCTTTTTAGTAAGGTAACAGTCTGTGTGATATAGAGTACAGTGACAGGGCATTGAGACGGTCTATGTAGGACATGCTGTTTGGGCCTTGTATCTTTTTAGTAATGGAACAGTCTGTATGATTCAGAGTACAGTGAGATGTCCTTGAGGTGGTCTATGTAAGACATGCTCTTTAGGCCTTGTATCTTTTTAGTAAGGTAACAGTCTGTATGATACAGAGTACAGTGACAGATCCTTGAGGTCGTCTGTGTGGGCCATGTTGTTTAGGACTTGTAACTTTTTAGTAAGGTAACAGTCTGTATGATACAGAGCACAGTGACAGGGCCTTGAGGTGGTCTATGTCGGACATGTTGTTTAGGCCTTGTATCTTTTTAGTAAGGTAACAGTCTGTATGATACAGAGTACAGTGAGAGGGCCTTGAGGCGGTCTATGTAGGACAAGTTGTTTAGACCTTGTATCTTTTTAGTAAGGTAACAGTCTGTATGATACTGAGTACAGTGACAGGGCGTTGTTTAGGCCTTGTATCATTTTAGTAAGGTAACAGTCTGTATGATACAGAGTACCGTGTCAGGGCATTGAGGCGGTCTATATCGGACACGTTGTTTAGGCCATGTATTGTTTTAGTAAGGTAACAGTCTGTATGATAAAGAGTACAGTGACAGGGCCTTGAGACAGTTTATATAGTACATGCTATTTAGTTCTTGTATCTTTTTAGTAAGGTAACAGTCTGTATGATACAGAGTACAGTGACAGGGCCTTGAGGCGGTCTATGTAGGACATTCTGTTTCGGTCTTGTATATTTTTACTAGGGCAACAGACTGTATAATACAATGTACAGTGACAGGCCTTGAGGCGGTGTATGTCGGACATGTTGTTAAGGCATTGTATCTTTTTAGTAAGGTAACAGTCTGTATGATACAGAGTACAGTGTCAGGGCATTGAGGCGGTCTATATCGGACACGTTGTTTAGGCCATGTATTGTTTTAGTAAGGTAACAGTCTGTATGATAAAGAGTACAGTGACAGGGCCTTGAGGCAGTTTATATAGTACATGCTATTTAGTTCTTGTATCTTTTTAGTAAGGTAACAGTCTGTATGATACAGAGTACAGTGACAGGGCCTTGAGGTGGTTTATGTAGGCCATGTTGTTTAGGCCTTGTATCTTTTTAGTAAGTTGACAGTCTGTATAATACAGAGTACAATGACAGGCCTTGAGGCGGTGTATGTCGGACATGTTGTTTAGGCCATGTATCTTTTTAGTAAGGTAACAGTCTGTATGACACAGAGTACAGTGACAGGGCCTTGATGCAGTCTATGTAGGAAATGCTGTTTAAGCCTTGTATCTTTTTAGTAATGTAACAGTCTGTATGATACAGAGTACAGTGACAGGGCCTTGAGGCAGTCTATGTAGGACATGTTGTTTACGCCTTGTATCTTTTTAGTAAGTTAACAGTCTGTATAATACAGAGTGCAATGACAGGACTTGAGGCGGTGTATGTCGTACATGTTGTTTAGGCCTTGTATCTTTTTAGTACTGTAACAGTCTGTATGATACAGAGTACAGTGGCAGGGCCTTGAGACAGTCTATGTAGTATGTGTTTAGGCCTTGTAACTTTTTAGTAATGTAACAGTCTGTATGATACAGAGTGCAATGACAGTGCTTTGAGGCAGTCTATGTAGGACATGTTGTTTAGGCTTTGTATCTTTTTAGTAAGGTAACAGTCTGTATGATACAGTGTGCCATGACAGGGCCTTGTGGCGGTCTATGGAGGATATGTTGTTTAGGCCTTGTATCTTTTTAGTAAGATAACAGTGTGTATGATACAGTGTACAGTGACAGGGCCTTGAGGCAGTCTATGTAGGACATGTTGTTTAGGCCTTGTATCTTTTTAGTGAGGTAACAGTCTGTATGATACAGAGTAAAGTGACAGTTCCTTGATGCGGTGTATGTAGGACATGCTCTTTAGGCCTTTATCTTTTTAGTAAGGTAACAGTCTGTATGATACACAGTACAGTGACAGGACCTTGAGGCAGTGTAAGTCGGACATGTTGTTTAGGCCCTGTATCTTTTTAATAAGGTAACAGTCTGTATGATACAGGGTACAGTGACAGAGCCTTGAGGCGGTCTATGTAGGACATCCTGTTTAGGCCTTGTATCGTTTTAGTAAGGTAACAGTCTGTATGATACAGAATACAGTGACAGGGCCTTTAGGCGGTCCATGTAAGACATGTTGTTTAGGCTTGTATCTTTTTGGTGATGTAACAGTCTGTTTGATACAGAGTACAGTGACAGGACCTTGAGGTGGTGTATTTCGGACATGTTGTTTAGGCCTTGTATCTTTTTAGTAAGGTAACAGTCTGTATGATACAGAGTACAGTGACAGGGACTTGAGGCGGTCTATGTCGGACATGTTGTTTAGGCCTTGTATCTTTTTTGTAAGGTAACAGTCTGTATGATACAGAGTACAGTGACTGGGCCTAGAGGCCGTCTATGTAGGCCTTGTATCTTTTTAGTAAGGTAACAGTCTGTATGATACAGAGTATAGTGAGAGGTCCTTGAGACGGTCTATGTAGGACATGCTGTTTAGGCCTTGTATCTTTTTAGTAAGGTAACAGTCCGTATGATACAGAGTACAGTGACAGGCCCTTGAGGCAGTCTATGTAGGATGTGCTTTTAAGGCCTTATATCTTTTTAGTAAGGTAACAGTCTGTATGATACAGAGTACAGTGACATGGCCTTGAGGCGGTGTATGTCGTACATGTTGTTTAGGCCTTGTATCTTTTTAGTAAGGTAACAGTCTGTATGATACAGAGTACAGTGACAAGGCCTTGAGGCGATGTATGTCGAACATGTTGTTTAGGCCTTGTATCTTTTAGTAAGGTAACAGTCTGTATGATACAGAGTACAGTGACATGGCCTTGAGGCGGTCTATGTAGGACATGTTGTTTAGGCCTTGTAACTTTTTATGTAAGGTGACAGTCTGTATGATACAGAGTACAGTGATAGGGCCTTGAGGCGGTCTGTGTAGGACATGCTGTTTAGGCCTTGTATCATTTTAGTAAGGTAAAAGTCTGTATGATACAGCGTACATTGACAGGGCCTTGAGGCGGTCTATGTAGGACATGTTGTTTAGGTCTTGTATCTTTTATGTAAGGTAACAGTCTGTATGATACAGAGTGCAGTGGCAGGGCCTTGAGGCGGTCTATGTAGGACATGTTGTTTAGGTCTTGTATCTTTTATGTAAGGTAACAGTTTGTATGATACAGAGTACAGTGACAGTGCCTTGAGGCAGTCTGTGTAGGACATGTTGTTTAGGCTTTGTATCTTTTTCGTAAGTTATCTCTTTTTATTGTTTTGTCTTCATGCACCTGCTTCTAAACCAAGTGATGTGGTTGTCTGATGCTGGAGCTGGAACCTTAAAATACTTTTTCGTAGATCATCTGCTCTGTCTGATTTGGTATGTGTTAGGTTGCACAATGCACTGCTTGACTGGAAAAAGTTCTGTGAGTTATCATTTGTGACTTTCATTCCTGATCTGTATTCATATCAGTATGTTTAGTAGGAGGACTCTCAGCTGCCCAGATTTTTTGCAGAATGTTCAGATATTTGTTTCATATTTTTCATCAGTCCCTCTGGCAAAGCACTGATTACTGAAGTCAATAAATTATGATAGATGTTTGAGTTTCAGACTTCATATACTTTAGAAAATGCATAATAATGCAAAATGTGTTATAGTAGCAACTTTTTAGTGTATAAGAGCAATATTTATAATCTAGCCCTGATTTTAGGCCCTTGTTTCCCACACATTATTTTTGGCTTTGTCCAGAATTCTTACATTAAGATTTTGAGAGGTGTAGTTATATACTGAAAAATCAATCCATGCACATGATGTGGTGAAAGAAACAATGGCCTTCTATTCTTCCTGTTGTGAAGTGTTACTTTGCTACCTGCTACACAAGGATATTGTAGAATTTACTGTGGTACACTTTCAGTTGCACTAGTCTTCAGAAAAGTAGCCCAGGAGATTTGAAAGAGTGATTATTCATGAGCAGTTGTGCCTTCTGCCTGTGTTTTGGCTTCAAATGTGCAAATTACAAGATTATGATTACATTCAGTATCAGACATAATACCCTCTACAGCCACATTTTTATTTATTTATTTACTTTGTCTTCTGGAAGATTCCAGCTTTCATGGGCATAGCATTGCTTAAGGCCTGGAGGTTATTTTTTTTGTTCACGGTTAGTCTTGGGATCTGGACCGCATGTAATACTAACATCTCCCAACGTCATACCTGTCAACCTCTAAGAGCAAGAAATCTGGACAAAGAGCAAATAATGAGGGATGAAGGCCCAAAAATAGGGACACTCTTTAAATACTGCTCTTACAAACAGGGTTTGCATTAGCATGAATTTTCTGAAGGATATATAGTCTAAAACTCAAATGTGTGCCATTAATTTCTGACTTCAATCCTCATTAATTTGCCAGTGATTTGCCAGAAAACCACAATTTGTTGAGAAACAGACCAAAAATATGAGACAAAAATCTGGACATTTTGCAAAAATCTGGACAGTTGAGAGGTATCCCCAACATTATTACGTCACCATTTGACACAGAGGGAAACAAGTATTTTAAATCTGCAATTCATAAATTTCTTTTACTTTAGAAATAGCAATTTTTTTTTTGTATTTACTGAATTATTTACTATATGTCTTATGTCTGTGTTTGTTTTATTGTTTTTGCTTGAATGATTAATTAAATGCAAACAGATTTTATTTACTTATTAACTATTTTGATATTATTCTGTGAATGGTCAAGTTGCAGGTCAGCATGCATCCAAATTACTGTCTACAAATGGCCAAAAAAATTAACTTAAAGAAAAATGAACCTGTAAGTGCCCCCCTGCATGCCAATGTGGGGAGCAAGCCCCCACACCTCCAAACCTATGTATACCAACTTTATGATCAAAGAAACATAAAGGATGGAGAAATGTCTATGAAGGAGTTACTGCCAGTGTGCCCACAAAAACTGCACTGGTAATGATTTCCTATTGAAAACCAATATTGCCAAATTCACCATTAGGGACTTCAGCATTAGAACATTAAGGTACAGAGAACAAACACTAGAGGAAATGTAGGTGCACGTATTTGACAGTATGAGTGTATATCTAGCACCGGTGAATATTTTTCAGCTGCAAACCACATCAAATGATATAAAGCTATGTAGAGTGCAATGTAAATAAAACATGGAATAAATGCTATTGCCTGTGCAGAGTACAGAATAACCGTAGTTTCCATAAAATAATTTCATTCCACAATTATATAGTAGAAAAATTGAACAGGCAATATATAAGACATGTTCAACAAAAGCATTTGAATTCAGAAAGTAATAAATGACATGTTAGATAAAAATATTTTAATTCAACAGGGAATAAATAACCCCATAGTTACTGCAATTACTTTCCAGTCTCTTCCTAATGAAACAGCACAGAGTGTTTCAGCAGTACCAGATCATGAGCATTTCTAATGAAAACAGTAGCAGGTACTATCCCATACAACCAAAATATGACAATGCCCTTTTACCAAAACAATGTGACCCTTAAGTGTATTGAGAAAAAAGCACCACATTTCTGTGGATGTAAAGTGCAGTTGGAGCCCAGCATGGAAAGTTTATTAGCAAATGAAGAGACTGAACTGCATAATGATTATGTTACAGATACACATAGTTTCACTAATTAACAGGAAATGTCTAGGCACTTAAAACATAATTATAGTTAATCAGTGTATACATTGTTTAGAGCACTATGAACTTTGGGAATGTTCTTTTTATGCAGAATGTGTGTGTGTGTGTGTGTGTGTGTGTGTGTGTGTGTGTGTGTGTGTGTGTGTGTGTGTGTGTGTGTGTGCACGCATCCGTATATGCAAGTGCCTAACTGTATATGTTGAGAGAGAAAAATAATTTAAAACCCTGGCTGCTCCTGTGAGAAGTCATGGATTTTGTTTTTTGGAGATTAAGTGCTAATTTTCCCACAATACTGAGTTTGAGTACTGAAGAAATTCAGATAGAGTGTGTTCTGGTCTGTGGCCAGTTGTGCACAAAATTAGTTTCAATGACATGGCATAGAAGATGATATCTACATATTTTTGAATCAGGATCAAATTATTAATAAAGATAATAATATGGGAATGGTCATGGAACAGCAGAAATAATGACTGTAATAGTGGCAAGTGTAGCATTTATTTTAATAGACTTGCCAGACAGATGGCTGTGAAATATTTGTCAGACCATATAACATAGTACAGGGCCATATGAACATGAGGGACACAACTAATATGTCTGAGGCAGCCTAGAGCACAGCCATTGTAACTATAGGTGGCATATGCCATTATGCCTACATCTGGTATTTATCCCAGATAACTAAGGCTATGAATTCGTAGCAGACTGCTTACTGTTGATCCCTCCAGCCTGTATTTGCCTAATGTGTGATTCTGAGTGAGTCACTTAACCAGACTGATCCAAGGATTTCAAACTGAGAGAAGAGATCAAGAGAGTCAATTCTCCACCTGTGTTAGCCAATATACATAAACAAATAATAATCAATGCCCCTGTCGATCTTGGGTGAAATAACATGCATTAGATACTTTTGATAGCTGGTTTGGAACTGGTCAGCAATAAATCCTTCATTGCACTTACAGAGACATAAAAGCAGTGAGTAGGGTATAAAATATTTAATTTTTTATGGTAGAGGTAGTCTGACTACAACTTTCCAGATGGAATGCAAGTGATTAGAGTTTAGATAAAATTTGGAAATATGATTAAAGGTCCAGGCAAGAAAGAGTACTGAGAGCATGAGGGAATGAGGATTAACGGAATTAGCCTCTAATGAGGATTAATGGAATTAGCCTCTAATGAGGATTAATGGAATTAGCCTCTACTGCTGTCATGATAAGGAACCTAGAAAGCAGACACGTAAGACGGTTAACTTAGAGCTCAACAGAACCGAGTGGGATGGCAGAACAGTAACTGGGCTGATTAGAGGTCTCAGAGATATTTGTAATGACAGAGGCAGGACAACATAGGGGGAAGATGGCCCCCTGTTGTAGAAGGAAGTAGTAGTCCACAAAAATCACAAAACCTAATAGGCCAAAAAAGAGCCATAACGATGATCGAGGATAAAAAAGAAATTATGTATTGCTACTATTATGCAAGAAGACCATAATTTCCAGGCAGGCAACATATAAAAGGATTAAGAGAGAAATTAGAGGAAAGAAAAATACTTACACAAGAAAAAACTATCAGAAGCTTCAAATAAAAATTTGTGCTCGTTAACACAACAGATTTATGAAAAAAAATTATATAGACCAAGAAACCTTGAGCTGTTTGGAATGTCCAAAAATATAAAGAACAAAATCTAGAGATTTTTAAAAGTTATAAAACAGAAATATGGACATGGGAAACAAAGAGAGATCTGATATTGTAGAATATTTATGCAAAAGCGAAAGCCAAATTAATTAATATAAAAAAGCAGCCCCAAAGATATTTGAAGAGAAATAAAGGCAAAGGCATCCAGATATAGAAAATTTCACAATAAAAAAACAAGATCACAAAATGGGAATGCAGAACAAAAGATTAGTACAGAAGAAGTGAAAAAAAAAAGTTGAAGGTATGAAGTTATGAAAGATTGTGAGGAAAGTTTAACACCAGTTATATCACAGCATGATGGAACAATGAGTCCCCCGTGTAAGAAGAAAGAGAAGGAGCAGGAGACATCTGAAGAAGAAACATGGACATGGTGCAAAGGAGAAAGCAAAACTAATCAATACAAAAAGAGCGGCAACAAAGATATTTGAAGAGAAATATAGGCAAAGGAATCCAGACATGGAAAACGTTACAATCAAAAAATAAGAAGCTAAAGAGGAAAAGTAGAAAAGATGATTAGTAATGGAGAATTTGAACAGATAGAAGCTGAGGTTATGGATTGCCTGTAAGGTGAAGGATTTAGTGTGGAAAGTCTAGCTGTGATGGCATTATGTCAGCTTGGAGCAATGGATTCCCAATCTAAGGAAGGACAAGTGGAGCGAGAAATGTCTGGTCAGTTGCCATGTGAAGATACTTTGGAGCCTTCCATAACAAACATGTGCAGGGGTACATTTGGAGTTGCAGAGCAAGTGAAGGGACAGGAAACTGTGGCAACTCATACACTGTCAATGTCATGGAGTGATAGGCCAGTGAGTTCCCATATGATAGAGCAATGGATGACGCAGGCTGAAACCGAAGAGAATTTGGAACAGTAAAATGCTCTGGAACTTTCTATAGAATAGAAATAAAACCACTGCTACAGTCTGGTTTGTCCCTACAGTTATTGCAAGCTAAAAGTAACACTTTTTATTAAGGATACCTACCAGATAAGTCTGCATAGCACACTTGGTCTGCCTGTATCATCGCAGCTCGGGTCCCTCCCAGCGACTGCAACATTGCCACATAAAACCACTGCTATGGTCCGGTTTCTCCCTACAGTTACTGCAAACCAAGAATAACACTTTTTAAATAAGGATACCTACCAGACAAGTCTGCATAGCACACTTGGTCTACCTGTATCATCGCAGCTAGGACCCCCCCCAGCAACTGCAACATTGCCAAATAAAAACATACAGTTATTGCCAGCCATGAATAACAATTTTTAATAAGGATGCCTACCAGACAAGTCTGCATAGGTGACTGAATGTTTACAGTTCTTGTTATTAGCAGATTTGGTCTTTAATAGTTATGTTTTAAACATTGTGACTGGTTATTTACATTTCTTTTTATAGCAAATTTCTTACTTTTGCTAGTTATTTTTTAAATATTGTTTTGGCTGGTGTGCACCCCTGCAAGGACTCCTCCACCCCCACCCCAGGCAACTATAGCTTCATCTCTTACCAGCAGGTGACATAACTAACAAGATACTTGCTGTATCTTGTCCCAAATAAATCTGCCTCCCCACTGATTTTTTTTAAAGTAAGGCTAGTACCATTTACTTGGTGTATGTTGTCACCAGACAGATTTGCCTTCCCTTGATTTACTTACACACCAAGGCCATAAAAGTAGTGCTTTTGCAACTATCTGCTCACACTCCTACCTTTCTGCCTCTACATCTTCCTTGCTTTCACTTACCTTACTGCTCCAAGGCTTCCACTTCTCATACTGATTGTTTTTCTTTGCACTCTGCTTTGAGGAGGCCAGCCCACTCTGTTTGCCCTCGCTATGCTTGGGCCCACTTGCTCTCCTACCCTAACCCCATTCCCACCCACTCCTACATCACCTAGACTTATACCAACACTAACCACTCCCCTTACTTCCTCCAATCAAGAATCACCCTCCATCGGCCAGTCACACCTCAATTAACCAATCACACTATTTATAACACTCCTCCCTCTCCTCACACAACTTAACTGTAACTGTCCTTAATCACTCCACTCGCACCACACTACACCAACACCCCCTCTGTCCCCACGTTGTCATAACACCATCCGGATATCCTAACATTTAAAAGGAATACACACCAGGGTCTTTCTCCTGCCCACACTCTATACCCCACTGCTATCTGCATGCTATCTAACATCCTACAGTCACCTACAGATACAACATGTCCATAGCCCCACACTATATTATACTAATACCATCTACTCCTCACTCTCCTACCTTGCCATCTCCTCCCAACTCTACAATCACACACCTATTACATACTTCAACTTCAAACGTGTGGTTGTCAGCAATACCACTAACCACTTCAGCAAACACCTTCACATACTCTCCAAATTGTCACACAAATATGTATGTATATTGTCATAGATTCTCCATAGTGGTGCTATACACCCCAATCCCAGGCCACATGCTGTACAACATACCATCATGACCACCATTCCACCCCTTCCTCACATTAAAACTACAGACTTTCTCATTCTTAACATGAACCTTAGAAGCCTAGTTAACAAAATCACAGACTTTCATCCAGTCATTGCACAATACTCACCAGACATTCTTATAGCAACAGAAACTTGGCTAAAACCCCATACAAGAGACCCAGACATACTCCCACAAGGTTATAGCATACACAGGCTAGACATGATCAGGAAGAAGGGTGATGGGGTTGCAATGTTCTGCAAAGATACCTAAGCATAGACTGCCTACACATCAAATACCCTTATGATAACAACTTTGAAGTCCTAGTAACACGGCTCAGAATCAACCCAAAGAAAAATATTACCATTTGTGTACCCCCCAACAATACCTCCACTGCCATTGAGGAACCCATAGCCTGGACAGCCTCAACCTACACCCATGAAACCATTGTCATAGGCAACTTCAACTTAGACTTGAATACTTGTACTGATAACTCCTCCACCTTCATAAATCTACATGGTTTCTCCCAAACAATCCAGTTTCCTACTCAAATAGATAAACATACCAAAAAGGAATCTATCTTAGACTGGTTACTTATTAACAGTACCACCCACAACTATCTCTCCGGATACCTTCCAAATAATTTAAGTGACCATAGACCTACCTACTTAATCCATCATCAGCTCAACCCACCCAGAACCATAGTTTACAAAGTCATACGAAATGCCAAAAACTTCACCAACGAAACATTTTTGGACATGCCCAATAAATGCAAGTGGACACCACTCCATCATCTCCAACTTGACCAGGCCATAACATACTTCAATGACACATTTCTAGCTATTCTAAATATCTTAGCATCAACTCATACATGTCTTGTTAAAAATAAGAGATTGCACTGGAAATCAAAAGAAACCATTAGACTTCAAAAACTAAGGGACAAAACCTGGTTTCAATAACAGAAAACAAAAACAATAAAACTCTGCTAGCATGCCAGCAGCTCCACAATCAAACAAAAAAACAACTCAAACTAGACAAAAAAACATATTACACGTATGTGCAAAACAAATGTGAAAACAATCCCAAAATGTTCTGGCAAGCAATTAAATCTCTCCTCCACCAAGGTAAAGCTACAACCCCAGAACCAACAACCAATAACCAAAGCGCGAGTATTGCCTCACAAATCAACACCTACTTTATAAACACCACCTTCTCCTTAGTTACAGTGAGCATATCCACCCCACCATCTCTTCCACCTCATGTGGAAACTAACAACAACTCATTTGACCTCAGACCTGCCCTGAGTAACACCATAAGAACAATGCTGAAAAAACTGAATCCTTTTTCCTTAGCAGTTCACCAACTCCCTAATGAGTACCTCACAGTTTGAGCTGATGCCATAGCTCTGCCTTTCTCCATTCTGGTAAATAGGTCTATAGCAGAACAATATGTCCCAAAATTGTGGAAAATTTCCTATAGCACCCCCTCTACATAAAGGAGGAGCATTAACAGAATTAAACAATTACAGACCCATAACCATCCTTTCCCCCTGTGTCAAAATTACTCAATTACTACAATACCTGTTATCTCACAACCTTATCTCTCCATCCTAACATGGTTTCAGACCAAAACACAGCACCACCACAGCCCTAATTAATTTCTGTAACACCATCAACCAACTGAGAAATTCAAACCAGCAAGTAGCATCAATCTTCCTCGACATGTCAAAAACGTTCAACACTGTCTCCCATCAGATAATTCTTTGTACACTTGCCTCACTAAACCTATCAAAGACTTCCCTCTCCTAGTTCTTAAGCGATCCTTCTAACACACAGCAAGCAGTATGATGGAAATCTGAACTCTCACCACTTTTGCCTGTCTCGGTTGGAGTCTCTCAAGGGTCCACACTAGCACCTCTTCTTTTTCACCATTTTCTCTAATGATCTAGCGTCATCCACAACACATGCTAAAGTAGTTCAATATGTGGATAATTCAACTTTAAACTGCTCAGCAGATACCTTACCACACCTCCAAATATTAGCCCAACAAGCTTTTAATGCTATTGAAACATATCTAAGTAAATCACATCTAACCCTCAATCCCAAAAAGACACACAATGCTATTTACCAGTAGCAAACAATCACCGACCACACCTCCTTTCACCATTCTCAAAGCAAACAACACAGTCATCCAACCAGTTGAGCATACAGAACTCTTTGGCGTGACAATCGACAACAAACTCAGATTTGACCAACACATAGCCATCACAATTAAGAAAGTTCATATCAAACTTGGCTCACTGTACAGAAGCAAGCCAGTCCTCACTGACAATACCAGACTAGCCATATCCAGAACCTTCCTCCTCTCTACACTCCTATATGCTTTCCACCTCCTTACCAACTAAAAAAAATCAGACTTAACCACATTGGAAACTTGCTACAACAAAATAGCCCATGTCAATTGGCTCGAACTACCTTACCTTCTCCATCTCTACCAACTTAAATTCACACACAGTATCATCTTCCATCCTGACACTTCCCATCCCTCAAGGAACTTGCTGTTCCCTACTCATGCCCACGAAGTCTAAGATCTGCAGACAGAAACGTTCTCACAGTAAACAAAGCTAACAACCCTCACGGTAAAGCCCTATTCTCAAATCAAATAGCCAAATTATGGAACTCTCTACCCCACACCCTTCAAATACATCTGTATGTACCAATTTCATACAACTACTATTGGAACATCTATCCAAGAACTGGCATTCCTCCTGTGCCAAACCTGACTGACAAGATATCTATAGCTCTCTCAACACACTGTCCATTCCTTACCCCATTTTCTCCCCTCCACAATGTTTAAAACTCCGACTGCAATTTAATTGAGTTGAAATGTTCGAAATGTCAGAAAAGCGAACTGACGGAACATCGAGTTCTTTCCCAGAGAAAGAAATTGGTGTTCGATTCGTACAAAAAAAAAACATTTTCAATACTTTAAACACTGACAGAAGTGAGGGGCTTCACCCCCCACACCTCCAACATGGGGGGCTGTGCTCCCCACACAACCCCTACTTAAATATACCAACTCCGAGACCGCACCACAGTGGAGGAAATAGCAAACTCCGATGATGGCCCACCAATTTCTTTCTATGGGAAAGAAATCAATGTTCCGTCAGTTCGCTCTTCTGAAATTTTGAACATTTCAGTTCAATTAAATTAAATTTGGCGTTTTCAGTATTCGAAATGCTGATAGGAACCCTATATATATATATATATATATATATATATATATATATATATATATATGTAGAAAGAAATCTCATTTACTCATAACTATTATTTAATATGTACACAATACTAATTTTCTTTTTCTCATAGTGATCTTCACTGAAACGCTTGTTTGTTTTTCTTTTTGAACCTGTATCTACTAGAAAACTGTATTGAATACTACTTTGTATAGGCTAGCTAGATGATGTGTATTCTGCACCTTACTGTATGCATACTATTGTACTATCTAAATATTGTATTTTGCTTATATTTCTGTGGTGCTTTTCTCCCCGGGCCTCCACTGAAAATGAGTTTCTGGCCCAGTCGGACTTAATAAATAAATAAATGCCCACAGGAAATGGATAACAAAGAATGTGCCCTCAGTTTAGAAGAAAATTGTCTAAGAGAAGATTTTCTTGATTTAATAGAGATGGACAAACATATTGAGATCAATGAAAGAAACAGACTACAGAAAATCAACAAAACCCAAAAAGTTAGAAGTTTGATAAAACATATGAATACAGTAATTACGACTGTTCATAGAGATTCATGCAATATAACAGAATTTATGCAATATAACAGACTTTGCAGCCCAGGCCAAAGTGCTGCAAAACCTGTTCACAGACAGAAACCACCCCAAAGAACTGGTGAGTAAAATGGCACTGGAAGTCACTCTGCACAGGCATAGCAGACACAAACCCATTCTCACCCATGGGTTTGAAGGCTGCACCAACCAAAGCAACCCCCCCACCCACAGTTTCCCATCCCCATCAGCAACGACAGCACAGCCATCAGAGAAACCCTCACTAACAACTGGGATATCATAGTGAGCAACCCAGATCTCAAAAAAACACTGGGACCCGCTCCCTTCTTCTGCTACACAAGGACCCTCTCCTTAAAAACACTCTTCGAATGCCGCCCAAGTTGTCAGGCAGACACCAGCAGCCCTACAGCCCCACAAGGCACGTGGCCTTGCAAACACTGCAATTGCTGTGAGTACATTCTAACCGGGTCCAATATAAGCATCCCAAACGGAACCGCCCCCATTTGGTTCAAACACCACTACAACTGCAACAGCAGCGATGTAGTATATCTGAGCAAATGCTCTCACTGCGTAGCATTCTACATAGAAATGACTACCAGAAGACTGAGTGACAGAATGAAGGAACACATGCAGGCAATCCGCAGGCAAGACCCCACCAACGCTCTCACCAGACATTCACTCTCCTGCCGTTCCCTCCCAACATTCCTATTCCTAGTCCTTGAACAAGTCCACTCTTTCACACAAACCTCCAGTACCCACCTGGAAGTTCAGGAGCTGAAATGGCAGATAGACTTAAGGGCAGACATCCCCCCAGGGCTGAATGGCAGTCTTAACATTAAATGTGTGTTGAAATGGAACAGATAGAAGCAATGCGAGGCCTCCCACCTCACTATGTTAAAGGTGTTAAAGGTGTTAAAAGTGTTAAAAGTTTTAAAAGTGTTAAATGTGCTAAATGTGTTAAAGGTGTTAGCATGTCTCAGTTTAAAGCAATGTGAGAACTTCAACCTCAAACACACCCCCATGTGACCAAGGCTCACAAGCCTAGCACTATATATACTAACTATGAATGCTGTATGAGTAGATTTCTGAAGAAGTTCAATGTAGCATCAATAAAGCTGCGAACGAAAGCGCTCAAATCTACAGTTCGTGTCAGCCATATTTTTTTAGTCCAACCAGGTAGACAGAGCAGTAAGTCTAAGTTTTAAGTACAAATTCAGTCTCCTAACCTGGTAGTAGCCACATTAACATCAAAAAGTTTGAGTATAAATATAACAGAATTAAATAGGATATATGCTGCGCAGTTAAATTAATAACAGTTAAAGTCTTACCACAAAAACCCAGTGTAGTAAGGGAAAGGAAGGCGAGAAAAAAAAATGCCATTATGGAAGTATCGAATAGAGAAAACAGAAAAGCAATTAAGACAAGAAGTGTCACTGTTAGAAGAGTACAGAAGAAGGAACAGATCAACAAAAATGCTCAGAAAGATAGAAATGATAAAAGCGATGCACAGTATCAGGAATTACCGGGATCTATTGTGCACTATTGCAAATAATAAACTAAAAATATCAACACAGGCAGAACAAAATTAGAAGATATACAGATAAATATAAAGGAAAAGTACAAAATAAGCAATTTAATGATGACCCAGAAAAGTTTTATAGAGAAATGGGAAACAAGGCAAAAGGAATTGAAACACCACCAAAAAAAGAAGAAATAGAGACATTTTCGAGACATATCTATGAAGATCCTGTGGAACATAACAAAGATGCTAAAGGGACAGAAGAAGTAAAAGACTGAATTAGAAGCTCATATGTACAGGATATGAAATGGGATGAAATAACAGCCAGACAGATTAAAAAAAAGCCTCTAAATGGAAAGCCCCAGGCCAGATACAGTACCTAACTTCTTAAAAGTATTAACATCTTTACATGAAGATTTAGATATAAGTAAGAGCTATTTGTATGCACACCCTGAACAGACACCAACCAGGTTAACAACAGGAAAAACAATACTCCTACTTAACATTGAACCTGCAAGCTACCCTAGTAATTATAGACCAATAATTTGCCTTCAGACAATGAATTAACTATACACTGCAATTGATGCCAACAGAGTTTATAGTCATTTAGAAGAAAACTCAGTCATGGCAATAGAACAAAAAAAAGTCATATGGAACAAAGGATCATTTGTTGCTAAATAAAGTCATTGTGGAGAACTGTAAATAGGGGAAGAATCTAAATATGGCATGAACTGACTACAAAAAAGCATTTGCCATTATCCCAAATTCATGGATAAAAGGATGCTTAAAAATATGTATAAGATACATCTTACACTGATCGATTACTTTGCAGCGGCCATGAAATAGTGGCAAACCACTTTGCAGTTAAGTCACGATAAAGGACAAATTATTATTCCAGGGAAAAAAATTCAAAGGGAGATATTCCAGGGTGACTCTTTATCACCGTTGCTCTTTTGTCTTGCCCTTAACCCATTAAGCTGTCTATTTAACAGGACAACAAAGTATAAAGACTTCTCATCTTCTTTTTGTGGATGATTTAAAATTGTATAGCTCATCAGATGAGGAACTGAAAGTACAACTACAACTTGTCAAAATGTTTTCATATGATAAGACTGTCATTTTGTTGTGATAAATGTGCAAAAACAACCTTTAAAACAGGAAAGCTGCAGCACCAAGAAAACATCAGTTTGGATCAGGAATGTGATATAAAAGATCCTGAGCAAGAGGGAGTGTATAAATATTTGGGAACTGATGAGTGTATACCAAAATTATATATTCCCCATTCTGAAGGAGGTATGGGCCTCCTTGAAATTGATTACATGTATAGATCTGCAATCATAGGACTGCATATATATCTGTTAACCTCACAAGACCCAAACATAGTGAAAGCTTTGAAACACGAGGAGAATAAATCTAAGATGACTTCTCTGCTTAATCTAGCAGAAGCATATTGGCATCAAGCAGGAATGTAAATCAAACCAAAAGTAGATAAAAAAATCAGACAGCAGCTGAATGTGCCAAAAAACAAAAGCATATAAGATAAAGGATCAGGTGAGAAGGCAAGAAATGTGGAAAATGCATAAATATAGTTGCAAGTATAGAAAACTTTTGGAATCACCTCATGTTGACCAGGATCAAATACAGGAATGGCTAAGGATAGATGAATTTAAACCAAAATATGAAATGTTAATATGGGAGGCCCAAGATAGTGGACTTTTTGTACATTGGTTTACTGATTGGTTTAATGAATGGACTTTCATTGAACATGTGGGAAAAACAGACAAATGTAGGTTATGTAAAACTGAATTGAAAACAGTTGCACATCTTTTTTTCCTCAAATATTTTTTTTATTTTCAATTAAAATAACATTTGCATAATATTTTTAAATATCATTTTAAACATATATACAATATTTACAATAGCCTGACTTTCAATATATACACTGTATGTTATTAAATATAGAATTAACATATCTATTTAGATCAGAGATATAATATTAATTATTGCAGAATGTCCAAAAAGATTTAAATTTCTTCCAAGGATAATTTACCAATGGCCTGGGATAGATTCGTAGTTCTTTGATTTTTATTTCCATTGATGCAGTTATCTTCAGTAAAGTGTAGAATTCTTCCAAGGTCGGGGGTGTATTTGAATTCCACCTCTGGTTACACATTTCCTAAATATAGCAAGTATTGTTCATAGCAAATACATATTTGCCTTATTCAGGTAGGGACCTTCATTTACATTTAGTATAATCAATACTTTAGTTAAGGTAAAGGTTTAATTAAATGAAGCTTGTAAAAAATGATTGATTCTATTCTAATATGATTTAATTGTATTACATTCATAAAAAATATGAATCCAGTCTGCTTTATTTGACTTTTCACACCTCCAGCAAAAAACATTTGTAGTAGTACTCATCTTTTTAATTCGATCTGGTGTTAAAAATGCTCTATGTAAGTATTTCCAGTTAAATATTTACAGTACTGTGTATTGCAGGTGTAATTAACTGATAGTAAGACATTAGTTTTAATTTCTTCTGTTAACTGCAATGACTGACCTTTTGTTAAGAACTGCCAGTATGATGGTTTGGGAATTGTTTTATATGTTATTAACTCTTTATATAGATTTGAAATGAATTTTTCTTTTCACAACTATTATATATAAATTCATACAGAAAACTTATTAGATTTGGAATATCTTTAAATGAGGAATTATTAATTAATCTGCATAAATCTTGAGTGTACATTAGAATGCTTTGTAAGGTTAACCAGTCATGTGTTGGAATATTGTAAGCAGTTTTTATCATATGTATATCTAAAACTTGTAATTTATTTACACATTGAAACCAGCATAAGAATCCATTTTGTTCCGGAGGTTATTGTTTCATTATATATTTTGTGAGGAAAGTTCTTAGTGATGGTAAATGGGGTTGAAAGGTCAAACCAAAGTTTTAGATCAATGTTTGCATTGATAAGTTTACTAAAGGAATTGATGTAATGATTAATCAGTGTTGTTTTAGAAGGTTTTGTTATATTATATTGTATGCAAATACTGAGTAAAAAGCATGCTTTAATAAAATAACCCATTTTATTTTAATCAAGCTATTACGTTTAGCAGCATTTATTAGTTTGGATTATTTGACTATCATCTTTGCTTGGAGACAAGAATAATCTGGTTTTCAACACATTCCGTGGTCACCTCTCAGGTTTTTTACTCAGTATTTGCATCTTGTCTTTATTCACTAGCCAAGAGGTGTTTACTCTGCTGGGAGCTTCCATTCATCTTTTTGCTCCATATTATATTGTATACTTATGCATAGTAGGGTTTGTTTGATTTATCTACTATTAATTTTTTTTAACAGATTAAATTAATTTGTTAATATAGCCATTGTTAACTCTTTCCAGTTGGCAGAATAATGTGGGTTTATCCAGTCTATTGTAGTTTTAAGCACAGATGCTTTTATATATGTTTCTATTTCTGGGAAGTTCAAGCCTCCTTGTTTCCAGGGTCTAATGTCATGAGTTAGAGCTACTCTATTGTTTTTGGGATACCATAAAAATTTTATTAAACATGAGTTTATTTCTTTAAGAATGCATCTTTCAGGAATTAACTGTATTGCTAATGCTACATATAGTATTTTTGGCAATAAGACCATTTTTATTAATTGAAATCTGCCTTCAAAAGTTAATATAATTTTGTTCCATTTTTCTATATATATTTTTATTGATTCAATAATGTTTTTATAATTTATTAATATTGTTTCCTTTATATTTTTGCATAACACTATTCCTAAATAATTTAGCATAAGTTCTTGTTTTCCTATTATGGATTTATCTGTAACTTGTAGCTCTTTTTTCTTATTTAAAAATAGAAATTTTGATTATGATCTATTAAAGTGCAGACTTGAAATCTTATCAAATTTATCCATTGCTTCTTCTAGCTCTCCTAATGACTCTCTGGAATTTGATAGGGTTAATAAAATATCATCAGCAAAAAGCATCATTTTAGATATGTACTGGTCATAGACTTCTATTCCTTTTATTCTTGGATCATTGCGTATTATTTCTGCAAGTATGTCTATAGCCAAAGCAAATAAAATAGGAGAAAGGGGGCATCCTTGTTTAGTACCTTTCATTATATGGATAGATCCTGAGGTGAAAGGACCTAATTTAATGTAGGCTAAGTTATTAATATATATGTTTTTTAGTAATAAGATGAAGGGAGGGGGAAATTCAAACAATGCTAAAGTTTTAAATAGATATTCCCAGCTGAGGAAATCAAAGGCTTTTTCTATGTGTAATACGATTACAAGTGTTTCTCTGTCTTCTTTATTCACATAATCTATAAGATTATGTATCCTTTTAATATTATCATGTGTGTGCCTGTTATATAAAAATCCAGTTTGATCATTACTAATTGTCGTTGAAAGTGGGATTTTCATTCTGTTAGCTAGGATTGACATGAATATTTTGTAATCATTATTCAGTAATGATATAGGTCTGTATGAGATGCAAAGATCTAATGGTTTATTATCTTTTAGAATTGGTGTTATGAGAGAATATTTCCATGAGGGTGATATTTTTACTTCTGACTGGACTTTTAGCAAAGTTTTATGAAAAAGGGAGATTACTGTTGAAGAGAAGAGTTTGTAAATTTCTGTAATTATACCATCTATCCCTGGAGCTTTGTTAGATTTACTTTATTTTATCTTGTCAACAATTTCTTTGTAGGATATAGGTTTTTGTAGGTCTAGTTTTAAGTTTTTGGGAATTTTTTTATATTGATAAGGTTTGTATCTAAGTTTATTTGGTTGGTATCTAAATCTTCTTTTTTGAAGTGTTCCATATAATGGAACCAAAATGCTTCAAGGATATCTCCTATATCTGATACTTTTTTCCCTTTATTTTCATGATATATACTACCAAATTATTTGCGTTAGATTGTATTTTAATTCTTGTAGATAAGATATGTAGATATCTTGGGGAGGTGGTTAATGAGTTTATTTTTAATTTTTCCAAGGTTAGACAAGTTTTGTGTGTTAGAATTTCATTATATTATTTATTTAATTCCTCTATTTCTTTTTTGACTTCTGGACAATTCTGATTTTTTTTAGATTTTGCTGTCAAGAGTCTGGTTTGCAAGTCTAATGATTCATATTCCCACTCTCTGACTTTGTTTTTGTACCAGCTAAGGGTCTTACCAAATAAATATGCTTTGAATGAGTCCCAAACCATGACTCTACTGATTTCTGTTGCATTATTGATTTCAATAAATAATTGTAGTTCTGACAACTCTGGTTTGGACACAAAGCCAGAGAGGCAAGATTACATTGGTTTGGACATGTGCTGAGAAGGGATGCAGAGTATATTGGGAAAAAGATGCTAAGGATGAAGCTACCAGGTAAAAGGAAAAGAGGAAGGCCTAAGATAAGGTTTATGGATGTAGTGAGAGAGGACATGCAGGTGGTTGGTGTGACAGAGCAAGATGCAGAGGATAGGAAGAAATGGAAACAGATGATCCACTGTGATGACCCCTAACGGGAACAGCCGAAAGAAGATGATGATATGTAGTTCTGACAACATCCAGGGTCTGAATTCTTTCATTTTCGTGATATATGATAGAGTTCTAGTTGAGAGGATTAAAGGTTTAAACTCTATTTGGAGCTTCATTATCAGAGAGTCATGATCTGAGAAGGGTAATGGAACTATTGAAAAGTTTAGGATTTTTGTTTGTAAATCTTGAACTACGAATAATTTGTCTATTCTGGTTTGTGTTCTAAATCTATGGTCTTTATGGGAAAATAATAAGGATTTATCATGTTTTACTTTAAAAGTATCTATTAAATGAAATGAATCAATCCATCTTTTTAAGGATTTTGAAATAGTTGCTATGCGAAAAGACTTCTTGGTGGTTTCAGAAGCTACTAAGTTACAATTAAAGTCTTCTCCCAGTATAAGATTTCCTTTATAATTGTTGGAAATAAAATCTAGGGTTTTTTTAACCATTCCTGCTCTAATTCATGGGAACCAATATAGATTAGCTAAGGTCCATATTCTGTTATATTAAATTTAATTATAACAAATGTTAGTAGACCTTCTTTGTCTTCATATTTATAAATAATTTTTGGTGATTACGTTTTTCTTCCAGAGAATTGATATTCCTTTTGTCTTTGTTCTACAGGAGGATTGAGCTAAGACTGCATAGTCCTTAGGGTTCCAAATAAAGCTATCATTAGTCTTAAAATGTGTTTCCTGGAGAATTACTACTTGTGCCTTATTTAGATTTAAATATTTTAGTAAGTTTGATCTTTTATTTGCATTATTTAAGCCATTAGTATTTAATGATAAGAATGCTAAATACATTTCAAGTTATTGATGGAAGAAACTTTGTGCTACTTTTTTTATTATTTGATTATATAGTTATACCATATTCTCTGATAACATTAAATGCTATTTTTATGTGTGCAAACTCGGGAGTGTAATTTAATGTTCTTTCTTCTTTAAATACAAGTAGGGTAAAATTCTGGTCAGGCTTTAAAAAAGTACTTTTATAAAACATCAATTCTAAAGTATCAAATACAAGTAAATATGAATTTCCCATTAAACATGGAATGAAAGTAATTCCTAATCTAATAGATAAAAATAGATCTATTGGATTATCACTCATACCTTTAACCAACAATATCAACTGAGCTCCATATGTTAAATTATTATATGGAGAATTTTCTTAAAAGAGGTATGAAATTCTATATTATTCTATTACTGTTCTATAGTATTTCATATATCAGGATGGAATGTTAGTAGTGTAAACAATTATTAAGTTGACTTAGAAAATATCCAGTATTTAGTTGCCCTTAAGAGATCCCAAACATGTCAGATATGTCATTTTGGATAAATTAAATGCAACAGAGGAGCATACACTAAATAAGCCAACAACAAATAGATTATTACTAAAATAATTTGACTAAAAGGACTCTACAGGAGACAATGAGTGATTACCAATGAAATATGAATTTACTGTAGGTGTACTGTCTTCCTTTACTTTCCCACGCTTCAGCTCACCAACTTCAACTTGCACTTATGAAAAGACATGGCTTATCAGTGGTATCCTGACTCTGAGTAGAGGCACCCTACATTCTAGTGTGCAGTGCTTTTACATATTTATAGATTTACAAAGCAGAGTCTAAGAATGAACTATGATCACCCTGACAATTCCCATCCTGCATAGGGCACCTCCTGCTTCCAGAATGGGTAATCACATCAGGTCTAGAATGAATGTGAAGGTACCTATATCGTAATCAAGACTTACCTTAGGTAAGTATTAATCAAATAGTATTTAGAGCATCTCAGAGAGTTCTCGGGGCAGTTAGAATACTCTTAAGCCTCTCCTCCCTTGACCAAAAACAGAGATTTCCCTTCCCTTTCTTTCCAATGTTTTAAATCAGTACTAATAAAAAGAAATTCAGCAAACATAGGTAAACAGAAATAACATTCAGTAGTCCATCTTGCACATGACTCGCAATCCATTAAACAAGTCAGTGACTAACATCACTTTAGTAAACATTATAAAGACAAATTAGAAATAATTTCCTAACTCTATATTTTCTGATAAAGCAAAAAGTTAACAATAAGCTATTTTAACTAAAAGCATAAAGCATTTCAATTTTTCCTTGCATGTATACATTTCTACTTATATTGTAGTGTCAATAGCTGTCTTTGAAATCTGTACAATACTTCACTTCTTCAAATCATTCATTTTTCAATTCAGGTTTTGTTTTGTCAAAATGACAACAATATTTCAAGGGCACAATTAATATTTAGACTGATGTTTCAAATAAATAACTTGTCAGTTGCCAACTGAGTTAGTTTAGAATATAAGATTAGTGCAAATATAGCATGTTGCAAAAATAATATGTATTTTTTCATGTGCTCTAGAGACTGTCATATGCAAGTGACATATATAATGTAGCATATATAGAACAGATAGCTTATGGATTCAGGTTGCTAAAGTAAATTATGCTTATTAATCAGGCAGTTTCATTTAATTCACAAGTAATTTGGGGACATTTCAGTTCAGTTTCCAGGAATGTGTAGTCCAATGTGAGTAATTGAGTCCACTTTTCCTCATAAACATATGTCACAATTCATTAAACTAAGCAGAGTCTAACATCAGTCTAATAATCATTATAAAGACAAAGAATAGTAATTTCCTAGCTCTTCAAACTTTCTGATATCGCAAAATGTTGACAGTAAGTTATTTTAACTGGAAGACTAAAACATTTCAATACTTCCTTGTGAATATATATTTTTACTTTTACTGTAGTGTCAATAACTGTCTTTGAAATCTATGCATTACTTCACTTCCTTCAAGTCATTCATTTTACAGTTCAGATTATTTTTTGTCAAAATGTCAACAGCATTTCAAGGGCACATTTAATATTTAAACTGATATTTTAAATGAATAGCTATCAGTTACCAAGTGAGTTTGTACAGAGTGTGAGGTAACTGCAAAGATAAGATGTTGCAGAAAGTAATATGTACCTTTTCATGTGCACTAGAGACTGTCAGTTTCAAGTAACATATAAAATGAAACTTTTACAATGCAGACATCTTGTGAAATCAGCATGTTAAACGGAGTAATACTTTTTAATCAAGCAGCTACATATCAGTGCACATGTAGTTTGGGAACATTTCAGTTGTATTTCCAGGAATATGTACTCCTATGAGGATAAATCATAAAATATTTACAAATAATCCTACTATAGGTTCATGGGTTCATAGGTTCATACTAGGCTATCTGCCCTAGGGCATTTATAAGCCTAGCCAGAATGTGTTTGGCTTTCGCCACCCATTTTAAATTTATTTTGCTATGCCCTTTTTCGAGGTTAGTATACTGTGCCTCTGTCTAACAGTGACACAGAAGTGATACCTGGGGTAAACCTACGATCTCCCATCCACTCATCAAGATTCCTCTTGAAGAGAGTCAATGAGGGACTCTGCCTAGCCTGGACTGGGATTTTATTCCAGAGTGAAGGGAGCCTCTGGGTTATGAATCTGTCCCTCCAGCATGTCCTATTTATTTCAGTGCTGAGGTTCAAGTCTCCCGAGCGCGTAGCTCAATGGGATTTGGATTTTCTGAGGTGCAGCATGTCCATTAATTCCGGGTTGGACATGTCTTTATACATCAGGCACAGATCGCCTCTGAACAGGTGGTATGCCACTGAGTAGAGCTGGAGTTTCTTTAACCGGGCAGCATATGGCATCTGTTTGAGCCCTTTGATCCTCTTGGTGAGGTACTTTTGGGGTCTTTCCAGTTGCTGCAGGTGTCTGGTAAGGTACATCCCAAAAGGGGCATTGTACTCAATTATGGGCCTAATGAGGGATGAGTAAAGAGGCACGATGACCTCCCCTGATCTAGATGTGAATCCCTTCATGATTAGGTGGGCTATATAAAATGTTTTTCTAACCACTTTGGCCACATGGTTGTCAAATGAGAGATTGCTATCAACTTGGGTCCCCAGGTCCCTAATTACTTCTTCTGTACTTAATGGATTACCACCTATGTGGTAATTTGTGGGCACTTTGTTTTTGCCAAAAGGGATGACTATATACTTTTTGGCATTTAGCTTGAGGCCATGGCTCTGGCACCAGTTGTCTGTTTCTATGAGGCCCTTTTGGAGGATGCTTGTGTCGGCTGGAGAGTCGATTATGGCAGTTTGCAGTCATCTGCGAACTTGGTCAGCCACAGTCCTTCCATGTTGGCCTGTACCTCCGAGAAATATATACCGAACAAGAGAGGTCCCAGGACTGAGCCTTGTGGGACACCACTTGTAACTGGTTTGGAGTCTGACATGGCTCCAGCAATTCTAACCATGTGGGTTCTGTCCTTCAGCCAGTTTGCAATCCATCTAGTGACATAGGGGTTTATATTTAAGCTGGTGAGCTTATCTATAATGCCCGAGTGGGGTATTGTATCGAAGGCTTTTGCGAGGTCCAGGTAGGCTGTGTGGACCACCTTCCCCTCATCAATGGCCTTGGTGACTGTTTCAAAGAAATCAACCAGGTTTAAGAGGCAGGATCTGCCCTTAACAAAGCCGAACTGGGTAGGATCCAGTGTCTGTAGGTCCCCAATATCTTTAGTTATGAGGTCCATGATGATCCTTTCCATAGCTTTGCAGACCAAGCTAGTTAGGCTTATGGGGCAATAGTTTCCAGGATCCATTGAGGCACCACCTTTATGGAGAGGGACCACTGTTGCTGTATGCCACTCTTTGGGCACATATCCTGTAGTAAGGCTGAGATTGAACAGTAGTTTTATGTTTGGGTTTAGCTCTTCTTGGAGTTCATGTAGGACGCAGCCCGGGACACCGTCTGGTCCCATTGATGCTGTGTTTGCTTTGGAGAGGGCGGCTCTTACCTGAGCATCTGAGATGTCATGGGGGCAGCACTCTGCTGGGATAGATATTTGCCCTTTTGGTGGGGGGGAGAAGTTTGCGCTGAACCTGTCAGCTAGGATGTTGGCAATGTCTGTGGGTTCAGTGTATTTTTTGTCATTTTGGACTAATTCTGAGCATATCTGGGAATTACCACCCAGGTTCCTAACATAACTAAAGACAGCTTTGTGATTATCCTTAGTGTCCTGTGCAATTTTTCTCTCGAAGCTGGCCTTAGACAATTTTATGAGTGCCCGTAGTTTTTTGCTAATACGGATCAGTGATGCCTTCCCTTTTTGGGATTTTGCTCTATCATTTAGAAGCTTCCTCCTTCTATTGTATAGTTTGTTTATGGCTGGGGTCCACCAGACAGGACGTCTGCCTTTGGAGGATTGGGTCTTGGTTTTATTTGGGATCGCATGATCCATGCATTCCTGAAGGTGTTCATAGAATGCGTTTATAAAGGATTCTGCGGTCTGGGCCGTATTTTCCACAGGCCCGGGGGCTTTGAAGGATTCTACCTCGGTTTTGAGGAGTGTGAAATTTGCTTTAGAGAAGTTTTTCACTGTGGTTTTCTGGGCAGGGGGTGGGGTCGGGATGTGAATATCCAGTGAGATTAGTTTATGGTCTGATCTTACCAGTGAAGGATACACTTCTGGTCTGGAGCATAGAGTCCCCATGTTGGTGATGATCAGGTCCAGTATGTTTTCCCCTCTTGTGGGAGTGGTAACAAGTTGTTCCATAGCATTTGAGTTTATAAATTCTAGGAACCTTTGGGCTAGGGTGTTGGAGCTAGAGTAATGCTCCCAGTCTATGTTTGGGTAGTTGAAGTCGCCCAATATAATGGTGGTGTTTGGAGAGACCTTCATATTTTCCACATATGTATTTATTTTACCTTGCTTAGGTTGTTTTTCATTTTAATAACTAAACAACATTACTTTTTCTTATTATTTGTTATCTGTGAAGCTAAATGCACTTCGCAGGTTCACAGTCTCCTTGGAAACTGCAGTGTTTACTGTTGCTATGGCAACGCCAATAGAATGTGAATAAAGCTTCACTTCTCCTAACCAACACGTACATTTTTCCCTCCTTTTTTTATGTATTTGTTAATACTAAAAGGATATAATTCAAAGGACATATGTACATGAATGGAACATTTCAGAGTTAAGAACATGTCCCCAATCCCAATAAGCATAACAGTGGCTATCATTAATCTAATAAATATTGTAATAATTAATTAAGTTCACTATTCCAATTAGTCTGCCTTGAAACTAGATTATTTTAGACTATTTATCTATGTATAGATAGTGAGTTATTAAATATATACAGACAATATTAGTATAGTAAATAGGAGAGAATTTAGAAAGGGAGACGATGCAGTTAAAATAAATAATGAGAAAAGAGAGAAGGGAGAAAGAAAAGAGAACGTTAAGAGAAAATATACATACTATGTATGTTGATTTACAGTATAAATATTTTATGTGCTATATAACCCTCCTGTAAAAGAAAAGCACCATTTTACATACCTGAGGTAATGTGAAAACTCTCATGTGTTATCTATTTTCAAAAGATATAAAGATTCCAGTAGTTAGTTACATTTGTTTTAAAATTCCAAGCAGTAAAATTGGTCATTTAAAGTAATGTTAAAACAATTCATATCATAGTAGATGCTTTGAGAGATTTGGCTGTAACAGTATCAGCTTTTTGCTTCTTTTTGACATGTGTCCAGACATTTGTTTCTTTTGTTCTCTTGAGAGAAGGTGCCATCCAATCCATATCTTCTGGTAAAATAATCACATTATTAGTTTAATACATGAAGAGGCTTCCCCTAAGTCAATAAAAGTCCTCATCTCGTTGGCATACAGTATTCTTATCTTAGCTGGATATGCAATTTGTGCCTTGATGTTATTTTGTTTCAGAAACTTTATCATCATTGACCACATTTTTTTCCTTTGTTCCATTATTCTAGATGAATAGTCATTATCAGATCTTATCAGGCTCTGTTTATATATTAGAGGTGCCTTCCTCCAAGCAGATCTTAAAATCAGTTCCTTGTCCAAGTATGAAAGAAATTTGATAATTATTGACCTAGGAGGAGAGTTTGAGTTAGTGGCATGTTTCCCAAGAGCTCTGTGTGCCCTTTCAATACCAAAGGAAAATCCTTCTTTTAAATTAAAAAAGTCAGGGATCCAGCTTGATAAAAAGGAAATAATATCCTCACCTTCTGTGTTTTCAGATAATCCGAAAATCCTGATGTTATTTCTCCTCTCCCTATTTTCCGTGTCATCTACTTTACTAACCAACCAAGTGTTTTGTTTAAGAAGCAGTTCTGTCTGTGTTTCCACTTCCTTAAGTCTGCTTTCTAAGTCATTTAGTGAAACCTCTATTCCTGTTATCCTTGTCTGGTGTTATTGTAGCATTTCCTTGAGGGTGTCAGCCTGTTTTTGACTGCTTGTTTTAAGATTTTCCAGGTTCTCTTTAAGACAACTCCTGCAGGGTAGATGCCATCTGTTGTAGTTCCTTCTTTAAGGCAGCATCCTGATGAGAATTCTTTGAGTTGCTCATTTTAACAAGTGAATACATCTCCAAGCTTTTTGACAGGAAATTATTTGTAAAACCTCACCAACGTTTCTAATTATGTAAATGAGTCCTTTATAAGATTTTATACTTTGAAGAAAAAAAAGAATATTTTTTCCTGTCTTATTTAACTAGTTATATGGAGCTCTAAAATACTGCTGCTTTCAGTTAGCCATTCAGACTCTGCCCCAGTTGCACATCTTGTTGCTGGCTGTGGTTTACTAATGGCAGAAGGACTGTAGAGTGAAAGGCATAATTGTGTGGCAAAACTGTTGCATTGGGGTGTGATAAACTGAGGGGCTGCCAGCCCAGCTAAATAGAATTTTGTAAATAATTATATGGCATTGTAAATACTAACATGATCCACAGGCTTGTTTGACAAATGTAAGAAAACTGTGTTATGTGCTGAACTTCAAAAATGTAACCACAGTGCACCCTGCTAGAAGAAAGCTGATAAGTAAAGGATTTTACAATTGTATGTGATCCCAAGCTCAGAGATAGGATGTCTGCAGCTGGAAATTCTTTCTATTGTGCTAAGACAGAGATAATTACTAGGTTTCACATGTAAAGTGGCTTTTATTGCTGTGGCTTCCTGGCAGCTGCAAGATCAAAGAAACGTTAAATTTTAAGTTCTGTGAGCCTGGGAACTTAAGTAGAGGTGACAAGAATGATGCAATCTGAAATGACCCAGCAGTAATGTGTATGATCAATTTAAGACTATCTCAGAGAGAAAGAGATTGCATTTTGTATTTTGTTCTGAAGCTGACAACAACTCACCAGCACTTTGCTTTGCTCTGTAAGTAAGATATTTAGATCAGTGATTTCTCTTAGAGATAGATAGAAATAGTAATATTAGTCTAGCTGTTTTCTATATTTATGTGAGACTGTCCTACAATGTTGTTTTAAAGTATTTCCTGTGATTTCTGAGCTCTCTAATGTCATTGTGTTGAATTAATGAGTATTGTCTTGTGTTTTTATTATTTATTACTAAATATATTTAAACCTTTTAGCTGTGGCTGTTTTATGTAGAGATAATTTAAGCTCTTCATAGGTGTGTTCATAGGTTCATAGGTGTGTACTAGGCTAATGGCCCTGGAGCCTTTACAAGCCTAGCCCTAGGATTATCCTGGCTGAGTGCCACTGACCCTAGTTCCCAGTGCCTCTGTCAAGTAGAGCCACTGGTGTAATCCCCAGGGTGAATTTTTCTATTTCCCATCTACCCATCAAGATTTCTTTTGAAGACGGCCAGTGAGGTGCTCTGCTTGACATGTATGGGAAGTCTATTCCATAGCATGGGCAGTCTCTGGGTTATGAACCTGTCCCTCCAGCTTGTTCTGTTGATTGTGGCAATGAGATTGAGGTCTCTGGAGTGTGTAGTGTGGAGGGATTGGGATTTCTTTAGATGTAACATTTCTAACAGAGCTGGGTCAGACATGGCTTTGTAAATCAAGCAGAGATTGCCTCTAAGTAGGTGATATGAGACAGAGAATAGTTGGAGTATTTTGAGTCTGTCCATATAGGACAAGGCCTAAGATCCTCTTTGTGCGGTATTTTTGTGGCCTCTCCAGTTGTTGTAGGTGTCTATTGAGGTACATGCCAAATGGGGCATTGTACTCAATCATTGGCCTAATGAGGGAAACGTAAAGGGAGACAATGACCTCTTTCTTCCTGGATGCAAAACCCTTAGTAATTAGATATGCCACATAGAAGGACTTTCTGACCACAGTGGCAATGTGGTGGTCAAAAGAGAGGTTGCTGTCAACCTGTGTTCCCAGATCTCTTATGACACCTTCTGTGTTCAGTGGACTACCATCGATGTGGTAATTCTTGGGAACTGGGTTTTTCCCAAAGGGGATGATGACACATTTTTTGGCATTGAGCTTAAGGCCATGGTTCTGACACCAGTCATTGGTCTCAGTGAGGCCTTTCTGTAGGATGCCAACATCACTTGGGGAGTTAATTATGGTTCCCAACTTGCAATCGTCTGTGAACTTTGTCAGGCAGAGTCTCTTTGTGTTGGCCTGGACTTCGGAGAAGTAGATACCAAACAGGAGAGGACCCAGGACCGAACCCTGTGGGACTCCACTCATGACTGTTTGACAGTCTGACTTGGAGTCAGCTACTTTTACACTGTGGGTTCTATCTGTGAGCCAGTTTGCAACCTACCTAATGATATAGGGGTTGATGCCTAGCTTAGTGAGTTTTTCTATGATACCTGAGTGGGGAATGGTATCAAAGGCCTTGGCCAGATCAAGGTAGGCTGTATGAACCACCTTGCCTTCATCCACAGCTCTGGTGACTGACTCAAAGAAGTCAACCAGGTTCAGCAGGCATGATCTACCCTTCACAAAACCAAACTGTGTGGGATCCTGAGTTTGTAAGTTCCCTATATCCTTGTTTATTAGGTCCATGATGATACGTTCCATAGCTTTGCATATCAGACTCATCAGGCTAATGGGATGATAGTTCCCAGGGTCTGTAGTCACTCCTCCTTTGTGGAGAGGGATGACTGTAGCAGTGTGCCATTCTGTAGGGACAAAGCCTGAGGTGAGGCTGTGATTGAACAGGGCACACAGGTGAGGGGCCAGTTCACTCTGTAGTTCATGTAGAACACAGCCAGGGATATTGTCAGGTCCCATAGAAGCTGTATTCTTGGCCTTGGACAGTGCTGTTTTAACCTGCACAGCAGTAATACTGGGTCCCTGGCAATCTATTGATATTGTGATTGGTCCTTTGGTGGGAGAGAGAGGGGTAAAGTTGGTACTGAATCCGTCAGTCAGTATATTGGCAATATCTGTTGGCTCGGTATAGGAGGTGCCATGGTGCAACAGCTCAGAGGAAATCTGGGTATTGTCGTGGAGATTCTTTACATAACTATAGAAGGCCTTGTGGTTGTCTTTACTATCTGCTGCAATTCTGTTTTCAATGCTAGCTTTAGAGGATTTGATTGGGAATCTCAACTTTTTGTTGAGGCTGATAAGGGAGTTTTTCCAGTCTTGGGACTTCACCTTATTTCTCATCAATTTCCTCCTTCTGTTGTAGAGTTTGTTAATGGCAGAGGACCACCAGATTGGCTTCCTTTTTTTGGAGGAGGGCGTCTTGGTTCTATTGGGTATGGTGAGATCCATGCATTTGTGTACGTGTTTGTACAGTGCATTAGTGTATGATTTGGCGGTCATGCAGCTGTTCTCTAATTGCATGGGTGCCGTGAAGTTAGCCACGTCTGTTTTTAGGAGCCCAAAATTAGCTTTGGAGAAGTTTTTCATGGTGGTTACCTTTGCAGGGGGGGGGGGGGTGTGGATTTCCAAGGTGATTAGTTTGTGGTCGGATCTAACCAGGGAGGAGTTAACTATTGGTATAGAGCAACAGTCACCATGTTAGTAATGACCAGGTCAAGGATGTTGCTACCTCTAGTGGGGGGTAAGAATGAGCTGGTCCAGGGCATTGGAATTAATGAATTCTAGGAAATGTAGGACAAGTGTATTGGTACATGAGTGGTTTTCCCATTTAATGGAGGGGTAGTTGAAGTTCCCAGTATGAGGGTGTTAGGTAGGACTCTAATATTCTCCAGGGTGTTTAGGAATGTGAAGTGTGAGTCTTGGGTCATGGTTGGGGACCTATAGCAGGTTACGACCTGAATCACTGTCTTACCCAATGTTAGCTGCACCTGAAGTATCTCTGATGCATCATGTTGGGCTACCAGTCTGGAGGTGTGCGCATCCTTTATGAATATGGAAACACCACCCACTCTGAAACTTTGGTCCAAGTTCTGGGGCCAAAAGGTATGGAATGAGTTATAGCCTAGTAGTGCAGGGATGCTATCTGCTGCCTTGAACCAGGTCTCTGTTACAGCACAAATGTTGATAGTCTTCATTTTAAGGAGTGCTTACAGAGAGTGCATTTTGAAATTTAAACTTCTAGCATTGAGCAGCATGACCCTCAGATTGCATTTGTTTGTAGCTGTTACTCTTAAAGTATCTGTATGTATTTGGTAATACTGTATACGCCACTCCAGTAGCCTTGCTGTTCGTCACACTTACTATTTAGATAATAATAACATTACACAGTAGAATTGGTCACCCTTTTGGAAGAGCCTTATTAGTAGTTGATAAGCAGTGGTTGGTGGGAGTAATTTCTACCTTATAGTCTCTGGGCAGAAGGGGGCATAGCTGGAGAATCTGTGCCAGCCTTCTCCAAGAGTGGCTGTGTCTTTGTATATAACTCAAATCTCAAAGTTTGTGTGCGTCAGCTAGTTGAGCAGGGACACAAAGCACTGGTTGGACAGAGATGGTGCTGGAGGTTTTGGCTTGACCACTCGGCTGAGATCTGAAACCTATAGCTGTGCCAGTGGAGAGTCTTATTGGGGATCTGGAGAGAAAGGGAGAAACCAACCCCAGACTGACTGTGATCTCTATGTGCTCTTAAGGGAAATTGTACTTTACTGTGTGTGTACTTGTTGTCCTCCCCATGTGGATGCCCCTCACTGGTGCTATTGGTGAGGATTGAGACTCCTTGATTACTGGGCCAGTGCACAGGAGTCACATGGGGATTGTGCAAACATTATAATATTGAAGTAGCTGAAAAACATTGGAAATGTGAGCCGCAAAGCATTATAGAAAATTATGAAGATTATATCACAGGGGATCATCCATTACCAACAGTTCAAAAAATAGATGCTAGAAAATCAGATACAGTAATCCATCAAAAGAAGACAAAAGTAGCATTAATCATTGAAATTGCTACACCCGGTGACTACAGTGTCTTACTTACAGAGAGACACAAAGTTATAAAATACCAGGATTTGCAGGCAGAAATGAGGGCAATGTGGAAAAAGAATATTCAGACAGTTCCAACAGTAGTAGGAACAATAGTCTTATAAGAATGAATTTGCCATCGTACTTAAATATGTTAATGATACATGTAACTCCATATGACTCGCAGAAGGAGCCATTATCGAGCACATTGCTGGTGTTGAGAACAGCACCTCTGGCTAATATCAAAGACTGAAACAATACTAATTTCGTCAACTTTATTCACACTTTGACTTAGGAATGTGGTCCATTCCAGTCATGGTATTAGAAACCCAAAAGATTTGGAGAAATTAAAAACAGGGAGAAGAAAAGGAATACAAAATTTAGATTTTAAGTTATAACTGAGTGGAGAAAGGTTATGCTTGGAAACGGTGTGCTCTTAGCAACAAGAAGGATGTTTCATGCCTACGTTTGTCCAGCCAAACCAGCCTTGAGGAATCCAACCTCAAATTTATGGATAATGAGGGCATGTAATTGTGGACAATTGTAATTGTAATTGTAACTTTGTAAATATGTCAAAATGATGTCTTGGATTTTTATTTTGCTTCTTAGCATCCTGGTTGTCCATTCTTAAAAATCTTTTACTGTAGATTTAGACAGAGATGAAATCCAGTTTTTGTAGCCTGCTTAATACGTTGGCAAAAGGGAGAATGGTGTATACACAGAGGGGGGGGGGGATTGTGGTCTATTTATGAGTTCATTTTCTAGGTAAAAGCCATACACCTTAAAAGAGGGGAAGTACTCACCTAAAAGAAAAAAGGGAACTTCTACAGAATGAATTAGTTTGCAGGACCAAATGTCAGAGATGGGACTGAATCACGCAAAGGGTCAGTAAGTAAAGTGATACCATTACAACTGTCAACACTGATAATTATTTAGTCTCAAAGAGAATTGTTGCCATATTTTTGACTGCATCTTCTGGTATTAGGGGTACAAACTGACTCATAAAATATTTAGAAAACCCACACTTAAGATGTGTGAGTGCAGATATTGGCAATGATACAATGATACATACATACACTACATATATATATATATATATATATATATATATATATATATATATATATATATATATATATATCTGGGTCTACTTTGATTAAGCGAAATTATAGTTACCCGAAATTCAAAAATGCGAGACAACTTCAGTGAATACTTAATCTACTGAACTAACGAATCACTGATATTTTGTACAGGGAAA
>NC_056742.1:511623149-511635649 GCF_019279795.1 Protopterus annectens | reverse complement strand
GGATTCTCGACTTTCGGTCTTCTCGGTTGTCGATCTTCTGGTGTTGGTGTTCTTGTTGTCGGTGTTGTGGACTTTCAGTGTTTTCAGGTAGACCATATATATATATATATATATATATATATATATATATATATATATACATATAAATATATATAAATATATATATGTAGATAGATAGATAGATAAATGCCATATCATCAAACTCTGTTTTTGTGAGACAAAAATCATGAAAACGAAATATCCAAATGGCAAATTTTTCCCAATTGTCCAGACTTCAATGCAACACACGCCAGAGTAAATAAAACCCACTTAGGTGGGGAGATATGCCCCCAACACCCTCCCAATATTAGTGGCTTCACTCCCCCACCCACCCAACTATATATACCAACTTTGGGATCTCACTACAGTGTAGAAAATGGCATGCTGGGCAAGTGTTTACTAACCCTGGAAAAAATTAGCAGTTGAGGTATTTTGTTTTTGCGATTTTCATCTAGCGAAAATGAAATTCGATGATTTAGCCTTTCTAATATTAGAAGGGGATCCCTATACATACATATATATATATATATATATATATATATATATATATATATATATATATATATGAGAGTCCCACATGAGCCACAGTCACAATTGTCTTCCCACTATACAGATCCTTAGTCAAACCTCCCTTCCAGCATTGCATGCAGTTCTGGAGACCATACAAGAAAAGCAACATCAGGCTGCATGAGGAAATTCAGAGGAAGGGTTCCAGAAAGATTTGGGGAAAGTAGGGGAAAGAAGATGACTAGAGGCTACAAGAAATAGAGGTCATTTGAAAGATAATGAAAGCAGCATGGGCAGGAGAGTTATAAGACTGGCATAGAAGATTGTGTCAGAAAAATGTGAAGGTATCATTCTGGTCAGGAAGGACAGAGGGGAAACAGGGACACAAGCAGTAAATTGCAGAGACCAGCTACTATATGGATCTCTGAAACTACTTTTTCACAGAGAGGGCTGTGGACTCAGGGAATGTACTGCCAGAACTGATGATGAGAAAGAATGAACACAGTCATTCAAGAGTGCATGAGACAGGTGGAAAAAGAGTATGCAGGAAGGGAGAAATGGGTGTGAGGTGGAATGGTAAGTCACCTAAGAGGGCAGACTAGATAGGATTATTGTTTTCTTTTGCCATCTAACAAATGTCATGAAAGTTTGAAGTGAATTGATGGCTAAGCTTCAATGGACTGCTTGTTTAAAAAAAATATACCTTTGTCAGTTATATTATATTTCATTGCATATACTTGATAACATAAAAATACAAATTCAACCATCTAGACTACAGTTTAGATACTCATAGCTCTATGGTGGTACAAACCTAACCATTATTTTTGTCACCCAACATCTGTCCCATACATAACTGAAAGATTCAGTGAGTCGACAGTCCACACGCTCTTCTGAAAGTATGTTCCACTTACACACTACCTTCCAGATGAAAATATCCTACTCTCTTCTCTTCATCCTTAGGCTAACTTCTCATGATACTCTTTGTCTGATCCTTCATCCTCTCTTTGTACTCTTTCTCAAACTCCTTCATTATTTTTAGAATGTCTTATTTGCACATTTCTTGCTATGTATCATTTTCCATATGGTGAATATATTTATTGTTGCTGAATGATTCAAGCTGTGATTAAAAGGGGCTCTTAGATGAACTTACCTACCTGATAAACAAGCAAGCAAACAAGGACTAAACAGCTATAATTTTCATGAAAGGGATAACATAACTTTGGAGGGATTTTGTGTGTGTGTGCGTGTGTGTGTGTGTGTGTGTGTGTATTGTGTGCGTGCATGCATGCGTGCATTCGTGTGTGTGTGTGCGTGTGTCTGTGTGCATGCATGTTTGTGTGCATGTGTGTGTGGGTGCGTGCATGCGTACGTGTATGTGTGCGTGCATGCATGAGTGCATGTATGTGTGCATGTGTGTGTGTGCATGCATGTGTGTGTGTGTCTGTGTGCGTGCGTGCGCGAGTGCTTGCGCGTGCGTGTGTGAGTGCGCGTGAGTGTGCATGCGTGTGTGCATGTGTGCATGCATGCATGTGTGTGTGTGCGTGTGTGTGTGTGCATGCATGCATGTGTGTGTGTGTGCACATGCGCATGTGTGTGCATGTGCATGTGCGCGCGCGCGCGTGTGTGTGTGTGTGTGCATGTGTGCGTGTGTTCGCGTGTGTGTGTGTGTGTGTGCGTGTGTGTGCATGTGCGTGCATGCATGTGTGTGTGTTCGTGCGTGTGTGTGCATGCATGCATGTGTGTGCGCGCATGCACACACACATGTGTGTGCGTGTGTGTGTATTTATTACATTGATACTCCAGACAAATCTTTTTTTTTGTTATCTGTATCTCAGCATGTCACTGCAGGAAGCTAAATATGTCATAGCACTAATAACAGATTTTTGAAGGGCTTGTCTGTGATTGTGGAATATTTCAATATCACTGCATCCTGAGGTGACCAGAGCTGGGGGTCAACTACAAAGATTACCCTGTTCTCTAGGTACCTTAGTAGGGCATGTAAGAATATAAGGACAGTGGCCATAGGGCAGTGGAGATTTTGAGACACAGGGGGGCTTGATTCACTGCAAATAAATAAATAAATAATATAATTTGCTACTGATAATGAGTATTCTTTGATTTGAGTTGTAGGCAGTAAATGACTGGTACTAGAGCAGTCCTTGTTTTGAGCTAACAAAGTAAATATCAGTATCCACAATGGGAACTACTGTCAGATTTCTGTATATCTTCATGCATGGCCCCAATGAAATTTTGAAATCCATGTCACTGTAAACAAAATCAACAGCTTCATATCAGTTATAGATCTCCCTCCATATCAACAACTGATCATGATAGCTACCTTAGTGCTATAAGCAATATCCTTATAAATCCAATTATATTCATTCTATGTGACATTGGTTATCCTGCCATAAATTAGCTGATCAACCCTACAAATAAGCATTGTACTTCCTTGACTGAGGAAATGCAAACTAACTTGAACAATTGGTAAACATACCAACCACAAGACCAGGTATCCATGTTAATATCCTTAATAAAATATTGCCCTGGCTTGTACAAACTCCACAGATATTGTCCTCCATTGTTAGGGAAGATAACAAATTAGAGATTTTCAGTTATTATGCTGGAGGTACTCACCAGACAAATCCATTAATGTTCAAGAACTTCTCAAATGCAAACGTCCTGCATCTACCCAGTTTGCTAGATAATTCCACTGCATCCTTACCCAGATTGAGACTTTATCAGTGCTAAGGTTTTTATCCTCCAAGTTATACTCTCATCTAAATAGCCGTGCAGATAATGTTGAACCTACCAATTATCAAATACATAGGGGGAATTAAGAAGCAAACCTTTATGGTGGAGTTCATTATAAATAGGCTCTACAAAAATGACAAAAGTACATAAATGCATAGTCATACCCTTTGGGAAAAATAAGGTTACCCCTAGCTACCATATAGGTGGCAATCCCCTGAACACAGAAGAAGTTATTAGGGACCTGGGAACCCAGGTTGACAGTAGCCTTTCATTCGACACTCATATTGCTAAATTAGTTAGGAAGACCTTCTACATTGCCCACCTTATCATGAAGGGATTCACATCTAGATCAAGGGAAGTCATAGTCTCCCTATACTCATCACTCATCAGACCAATGATCGAGTACAATGCCCCATTCGGAATGTATCTGACCTGACACTTGCAGCAGCTGGAGAGGCCACAAAAGTTCCTCACCAAAAGGATAAAGGGTCTCAAAAATCTGTCTTATGCTGCCCGACTGAAAGAACTCCAGTTATATTCAGTTGCTTACCGCTTGCTCAGAGGTGACCTATGCCTGACATACAAGGCCATGTCAAACCCAGATTTGATGAACATGCTTCATCTCAAAAAATCTAGATCCCTCAGAGCCACAAGGGCGGGAGACTTAAACCTCGACACGGTTATTAATAGGACGTGCTGGAGGGATAGATTCATCACCCAAAGACTCCCTATGCTGTGGAACAAAATCCCGGTTTATGTGAGGCAGAGCACCTCGCTGGCCTTGTTCAAGAGGAATCTTGACCAATGGATGGGAGATCGCAGATAAACCCCAGGGGTTACCTCAGTGTCACTGCTCGACAGAGACACAGCAAAATAATGGGCATAGTTTCTCCAAACTAAAGGGGTGGCGTAAGCCACAAAACTATGGGCTAGGCTTATAAATGCCATCGGGCAGATAGCCTAGTATGAACCTATGAACCTATGAACCTATGAATGTCACATACATCTTAAGAGGTCACTCAAACATACTAGCAAAGAACTTAGGTTCACAAGTTCATAGATGTATACTATACTAACAACCACTAAGGACCCTTATAAGTCTAGCCATGCAACCCAAATGTGACCCATAAATCTGATTTATATAGGGGTGATTTACTGACTGCCTCTGTCCATCAAAGACATGGGAGCTAGACCAGGGGTCAATTTCCAATTATCTATCCATTAGTCCAGTCTTCACAGAGGTGATTTTAAGATGAAAATGAACATCGATCCCAAATGTAATGATAAATACATCTTTACCTATGTTAGAAAGTTAAGAAACAAGACATAATCCATGTTCTGAACTGATCCACCACCATAATACCCATTCTGATCAAAATGAAATAGAAAACATCCTAGCCTGCACATTAGATGAAAACCTCTCCTCACCCACCATGATAACTGATCCTCTAATTCTTTGTCTCTAACCTGTGAAGATCACTTTTGAACATGTCTTGGCAACCCTATCTAAAGCAAAGGATGTTAGTCTTCATCAAGAAATTAACAGGACATGTTGGAGAGACAGGTCCTTATCACCACATATCCCCCACCTATGGAATAAATTACCTCTGTACATTTAGCAAAGCTATACCCTAAGGGCATTCAAGACTAACCTCAAAAATTGGATGGCCACTTCTAAATTTGTGTGTCCTTCTTTGTGGTAGGATAAAGGGCCTCACTGAGGCAGATGCCTGGCGTCAAAGCCATGGCCTCAAGCTCAGTGCCAAAAAGTGCATTGTCATCCCTTTTGGTAAAAACTCTGTACCCATGAACTACCACATAGGTGGTAGTCTACTTAACACCAAAAGTGTGATAAGAGACCTTGGGACACAGGTGGACAGTAGTCTCTCCTTTGATAATCACATCGCCACAGTTGTCAGGAAATCCTTCTACGTGGCACACCTCATCACAAAAGGTTTCTCATCCAGGAAAAAAGAGGTCATTGTTCCTCTCTACTCGTCACTCATTAGACCCATTATAGAGTACAATGCCCCCTTTGGTATGTACCTCACAAGACATCTACAACAACTGGAAAGGCCGCAGAAATACCTCACAAAGATGATTACTGGCCTCAAACAGATGCCCTACACAGACCATCTCAAAAAACTCCAGCTTTACTCCATCAGAGGTGATCTCTGCCTAACATACAAAGCTATGTCAAACCCAGAGCTGTTGGGCATGCTCCACTTAAAGAAATCCCAATCCCTCTGAGCTACATGCTCTAGGGACCTAAACCTGGTCACCACAATAAACAGAACATGCTGGAGGGATAGATTCCTGTCCCAGAGAATCCCCATACTCTGGAACAAACTACCTATCTATATCAAACAAAGCTCCTCATTAGCACTCTTCAAGAAAAATCTTGATAACTGGATGGGAAATAGGAAATTCACCCCGGGGATCACTTCTGTGGCAAGGCTTGACAGTGGCACAGGAAAATAATTTTCTTAGATGGTGAAATCCAGGGTACCTTTTTGGCTGGGCTTGTATAGGCCCTAAGGCCAATAGTCTAGTACCTACCTATGAACCTATGTTGGATGTGATGTATGACTCTTGAGGTTGGATGTTCTAGTTAGGCTAACAATAGCCTGATGATTTACTAGCCAGTATCTACCTATAAACTAAGCACAAGGCCCTTCCTACTGTATATACTTCTACAAGTGTAATGAAACTCGAGTTTTACTTTACCTTGATGGAGAAGAAGGTCAGACATCTGTGGTCAAGGGTTTTCTCATATTTTTTAGTTAGATTAATCAAACTGATATGGTGGAAACACTAACTAAGGAGTATGTTTGGTACTGGGTTAATAAGTGGCTAACTCCAGACCAAAACATAATAGTCCTTAAGATGAATCTGTTTCTAAAGGTGTGATACATCCAGATATACAGTATGATTCATCCCCTAAAAACTGATGGACATGCAGCAAAAGCTAAAGACAACTTTTTCATGGGCAGTCTTCCTTAACCAAACATACCGCTTATGATTAAATGATATTCAGATGCAGTTTCTATTGCTATTTGTCTGTTTGTTAACAATATACATTCATTTTTTCTTTCTCCCTTAAATGCAGTAAGAGCTGGAACGTACACAAGTTGAAGCACTTGTCCAAGGAAGTTGCTATTGCTCATTGTGGATTTAGACCATTTGAGCTGGTGGCAGAAGATTGCCTGTTTCCTTTTTTAACAGACAGCCAATCATATTACTCGTTTATCAAACTACACAGAGATTTAAGGTGAAACTCTTTGCTGAGACTGTACCCTGTCTTTGAACTGATACTTTTACTTAAATCACTAAAGAATACAGAACAAGTTAATGCACAGGCAGGACAGGACAAGACAATCAATTCTTGCTTTGTAGAGCATGTTGGAACAATTATTTCAGGAGTTTAGAGGTACATTTAATTTCTCAAATGAAGACTGGCTACAGTATGTCATAGTAATGTTTGTCTTGTGTGGTAAGGCTGCATGATGTCAAAGTGTGGGAAGGGTGTATGATGTTATCATGTCAGTGGTAAGGCTGTACAATGTCATATTTTCTTGGATTCTGCTCACTTACCTTTCCAGTTAATTATGTCACTCTCAAATAGCTTAACACATGATCCATGTTACCATTTCTACAAACTTTGCTGTTTGTTTTGTGTACAAAAACCTTGTTTTTATCTGCTGTCATCTGGAATATCTACATCCATGCAGCTTGAGCTGTTTATTTCCTAACTGTGGACTCTAAAGATGTCTGGTCTTCACTCATTGTAATTCAAGATCACATAATCAGCATAAAGCTTAACACCATCCTGAAGATAACCGACCCTTTTTCACCAAACTCTAGACTTCCTCATTGTTTCTACTTTCTCTTTTTTACTCTATGTATTTTTACTAGGATTATATATCTACAACAAACATACTGAACACACATCTATCTATCTATCTATCTATCTATCTATCTATCTATCTATGTATATATATATATATATATATATATATATATATATATGGATTCACTTTAGAAGCTCGAAATCCCAAAATCTCGAACCTCATATGGTCGAGGCCAAAAGATCGAGTTTTGGAAACTCGAACTTCTAAAATGAAACCCAAAAAAAAAAAAAAAGTCAAACATTGCTTTTGCAGGGGGGCTTTGCCCCTCCTGCACCCCCATGTGGGGGGCTGTGCCCCCCACACCCCCTACTTAAATATACCAACTCCGAGATCGCACTACAGTGGGGAAAAGGGAAATCTCCCATATTGCGCTGTATGCGGAAGCGCAAAACAGGAGATTTCCCACTTCCTGTCAACACTGCAAAAAAGATAAAAACATTACGTACACACAGAGTGTACAAGAAGCCTTGCCTCTGTGTGCACGTAATTTTTTAAGGTAAGTAAAGTGTTATTTTTTAAAACTTTACATATTCGATTTACTGAAATCTCGATCATATGGTCTCGACCATATGACATTCGAGATTTCAGTAATTCGATTATGTAAAGTGCTTCCATATATATATATATATATATATATATATATATATATATATATATATAGATAGGTAGATATATGTCTATATATATATATAGGCTAGATATAGATATATAGATATAGTTGCATGCATGTAAATATCTATATATACATATCTGTGTGTGTGTGTGTGTGTGTGTGTGTGTGTGTGTGTGTGTGTGTGTGTGTGTGTGTGTGTGTGTGTGTGTGTGTGTGTGTGTGCAGTCATTTTTATTGATGTTATTTTATGTATTACTCCATGCACTTTTCTGGAACCTTGCACTGTTTCTTTTAGAGACTTTAAGTTTATAATGAATAATCTCTACTGAGTTTGACTTGAAACACAAAACTTTGAACAAAATCACCGGCAATTACCATTAATTGCCACTAAAATCATTGCAAAAAAATAATCACAAATGTAAACCAATAAGTAACATTTTTAATTCCAAACATTAGAGCAAAAAAACAAAATTTTACTTGGTGGACTCTGCTCCCTCACCCCCAGAAATTAAATATAATAACTCAAGGGTCACGCAAACTTAAAAAGGGCAACAACCCTTGAATCATGTAATAGATTCTTAGGTGTGTACTAGGCTAATGTCCCGGGAGCCTTTACAGGCCTAGCCCATAGAAGTGCCCTGGCATCATGCCACCCGATGTTAGTTCCAGTGCTTCTATCATGTAGAGCCACTGGAGTGATCCCCAGGGTGAACCTTTTATTACCCATCCACTCATCAAGATTTCTCATGAAGAGGGACAGCGACGTGCCCTGCTTGACATGTATGGGGTGTCTATTCCAGAGCATGGCCAGTCTCTGGGTGAGGAACCTGTCCTTCCAGCATGTTCTGAGGATTGTTGTAATTAGGTTGAGGTAACTGGAGCATGTGGTGTGAGGGAATTGGGATTTCATTAGATGCAGCATTTCTAACAGAGATGAGTCAGGCGTGGCTTTGTAAGTCAAGCAGAGATTGCCTCTAAGTAGGCAATATGAGACAGAGAATAGCTGGAGTCTTCTGAGTCTGTCTGTGTAGGACGTGTTTAATGCCTAGGATCCTCTTTGTAAGCTACTTCTGTGGAGTTAATAATGACTCCCAGCTTGCAGTCGTCTGCAAACCTGGTCAGCCAGCGTCCCTTTGTGTTGGCCTAGACTTCTGAGAACTAAATGCCAAACAGGAGAGGACCCAGAACCGATCCCTGTGGGACTCCACTCGTGACTGGTTGGCAGTCTGACTTGGAGTTTGCTACTTTCACATTGTGTGTGTTCTATCTGTGAGCCAGTTTGCAACCCACCTAGTGATATAGGGGTTGATGCCTAGTTTGGTGAGTTTATCAATAATTCCCGAGTCAGGAATGGTATCAAAGGCCTTGGCCAGATTGAGGTAGGCTGTATGCAGTGCATTACCTTCATCCACAGCCCTGGTGACTGACTCAAATAAGTCAACCAGGTTGAGCAGGCAAGATCTCCCTTTCACAAAGCCAATCAGTGCGGGGTCCAGAGTTTGGAGATTTCCTGTATCTTTGTTAATCAGGTTCATGATGATGTGCTCCAGAGCTTTACATATCAGACTCATCAGGCTAATGGGGCGATAATTCCCAGGGTCTGTAGTCGCTCCCCCTTTATGGAGAGGGATAACTGTAGCAATGTGTCATTCGGTAGAGACAAAGCCTGGGGTGAGGCTGTGACTGAACAGGGCACACAGATATGGTGCCAATTCGCTTTCTAGTTCATGTAGAACACAGTCAGGGATATTATTAGTTCCCAATGAAGCTGTATTCTTGGCCTTGGACAATGCGGCTTTAACCTGGGCTGCAGTAATGCTGGGTGCCTGGCATTCTACTGGTATTGTGATTGGTCCTTTGGGGGGCAGGAGGGGTAAAGTTGGCACTGAATCTATTGGCCAGTATGATGGCAATAACTGTTGGCTCAGTATAGGAAGTACCATTGTACAATAACTCAGAGCACATCTGGGTACTGCCATGGAGGTTCTTGATATAACTATAAAAAGGCTTTGTGATTGTTTTTAGTGTCTGCCACAATTCTGCCTTCATAGCTGGCTTTAGAGGATTTGATGAGGGATATCAACTTTTTGTTGAGGCTAATAAGGGAGTTTTCCAGTCTTGGGACTTTACCTTTTCCTGCAACAGTTTCTTCCTTCTGTTGTAGAGTTTATTAATGGCAGGGGACCACCAGATTGGCTTCCTTTTTTTTTGGAGGAGAGCATCTTGGTTCTGTTGGGTATGGCTAGTTTCTTGCATTTATGTACGTTAGTACAGTGCATTGGTGTATGATTCAGCAGTCATGCAGATATTTTCCATTGGCATGGGTGCTGTGAAGTTAGACACCTCTGTTTTTAAGAGTCCAAAGTCAGCTTTGGAGAAGTTTTTCAAGATGGTTACCTTTGTGGTGAGTATGGGTGAGATGTGGATTTCCATGGTGATTAGTTTATGTTCAGAACTGACCAGGGAGGGATTGACTATTGGTGTAGAGCAACGGTCGCCCATGTTAGTAATAACCAGGTCAAGGATGTTGCTTCCTCTAGTGGGGGTCAGAATGAGTTGATCCAGGGCATTGGAATTGATGAATTCCAGGAAGGGTTGGGCCAGTGTATTGGTGCTTGTGTAGTTTTCCCAGTTGCTGGAGAGGTAGTTGAACAGTGTTGGGTTGGAACTTGATAGACTCCAGGGTGCTTAGGAACATGGAGTGAGAGTCTAGGGACATGGTTGGGGACCTATAGCAGGCTATGACTTCAATTGCAGTATTACCCAATGTTAGTTGTACCTGAAGTATCTCAGATACATTATGCTGGGCTACTAGTCTGGAGGTGTGCATATCCTTTATGAATATGGAGACACCACCGCCTTTGGAGCTTCGGTCCATGTTTCGGAGCCGAAAGGTGTGGAATGAGTTATAGCCTGGTAGCACAGGGGTGCTTTCTGCTACTTTAAACCAGGTCTCCGTTACAGCAGAAATGTTGATGTTCTTCATTTTGAGGATTGCTTCGAGTGAGTGCATCTTGAGATTTAGACTTCTAGCATTGAGTAGCATGACCCTTAGATTGCATTTATTTATAGCTGTTACTGCAGTAATTTGGTCTTTGGAACACCACCTAAAAAAGGTACTATAGGGGTAGAACCTTAGCCAGTACCCAGAAACTGAGGGGTGACAGATGCAAGCCATCTCTGGAAAAGCATCGAGGTCTGTCAGTCATGTCATCCCAAGCAGACAGATGCTCGATCCCCTTAGAATGACACCAGAAACTTACCCAATTGTTGAAGTCAATCATTTTTGTTTATACTGCAGTATCATTCTGGGTGACAGTAGGATACCTGCTTGGGCCACATAACGCGAGAGCTCCACCATGTCTCTTTTCATGTAGTCCAAGGAGGTGCATCTTAGGTCATTCTCACCCACATGGACAATGAAAGAGTCATACTTGTACTTGTTGTGGACTGACCTGAGTGTGTGTGTTATGTGTCGGATTCTGGAACCTGATAGCTGACTGTTACCTTCTCTTTATTCAACCTAGTGAGTGGGACAGCTGTGTGCCTCACTATTGAGTCACCTATGATTAGTGTATTGGGCAAGGTGTTTAGTCTTTTAGTGTTTTAAGTTGAGGGGCACACTGTGGAGGTGAGCTATGTGTCCTGTGGTATGTGCTGTGTTGTGGTGGTCAAGTACAGTTCTGTCTTGGAGGTCTCTGCTGTTTGGGTAAATTTCTATTGAGTGCCTCTGTGAAGGTGGGTGTGTGGTTTGTGTTTTTATGTGAGAGCTGTGATAGTGGGTGTTCTGGAGGGTTATGTGTTCCATGTGGTGTGGTGCAGGTGTTGACCTTCTCCTCTTGACCAGCTAGTCCGGTCTTGGCTGGAGAGTACATAGCTTCCAATTTAGTGATATAAGTGCATCTCTCACAAGTCTGAGTGTTGGGAGGTAAGAAGAGAGGGAAGTCTGTGTACATGAGGCAGTTGCTACACTACCTCAGAATGCCCAAGTGCACCAGGTTAATAGGAGAAAGCACAGGGAACTGCCCTTTAATCATGCCAGGAGGGGCGGTCATAACTACTAAGTACTGGAGCTATTTCCATGAAGAAAGACTAGTGCTGATGGCTCTTAGGTGTGCTATAATAACTGCTGCAAAAACCTTTTGAAGTGCAAAATGATTAGGCTATTTGAAGTACAAGAGAGAAAGAACTAGAAAGACGTAAGGGAAAAACTGAAGAGCAGACTTACTGGCACCAGTAATAGTTTACCTCAGCATGGCACCGCTGAGCGGAGCTTAAATAAGGGCAAACCCATGCAAATGTGGGCTTTTAAACCAGAAAGTTGAAAGGGATGAAAAAAACTGCCCAAACATTCAATAAACTACAATTTCTGGGCCAAAAAACACTCCTCTTGTGGTAGATAGGCTACCTAGTGCGTACCACTCCCACTGATAAGCTAAAAGGCTTCCCTCCAACCCAGAAGAGCTTGGGGGGCTCAGAAGCTTACAAACAGTCCTGGATACAGCAAATCTGTATCAGGACTAGACTAATTACAGGAGAGGTGGAAAAAAAGTGCAAATGTGGGATTTTAAACCAGAAAGTTTAAGGGTACGTAAAAACTTCCCAAACAGCCACTAAACTACAATTTCTGGGCCAAAACCAACTCCTCTTGTGGTAGATAGGCTACCTAGTGCTTACCA
>NC_056742.1:511608149-511610649 GCF_019279795.1 Protopterus annectens | reverse complement strand
TGTGTGTGTGAGAGAGATCGGGAGAGTGAGAGCGATGTGTGACTGAATGCAGGAAGTAATGAAAAAGTGGCTGTGTGTGTGTGTGTGTGTGTGTGTGTGTGTGTGTGTGTGTGTGTATGTGTGTGTGTGATATCAGGAGGGTGAGAATGATGTGTGAGTGAGTGCAGGAATGAATGAAGATGTGTGTGTGTGTGTGTGTGTGTGTGTGTGTGTGTGTGTGTGTGTGTGTGAAATCAAAAAAGTGAAAGCGATGTGTGAGTGAATGTAGGAATGAATGAAAAAGGGTGTGTGTGTGTGTGTGTGTGTGTGTGTGTGTGTGTGTGTGTGTGTGTGTGTGTGTGTGTGTGTGTGCGTGTGTGTGTGTGTGTGTGTGTGTGTGTGTGTGTGTGTGTGTGTGTGAGATCGGGAGAGTGAGAGTGATGTATGAGTGAATGCAGGAATGAATAAAGAAGTGGCTGTGTGTGTGTGTGTGTGTGTGTGTGTGTGTGTGTGTGTGTGTGTGTGTGTGTGTGAGATCGGGAGAGTGAGAGTGATGTATGAGTGAATGTAGGAATGAATGAAGAAGTGGGTGTGTTTGTGTGTGAGATCGGGAGAGTGAGATCAATGTGTGAGTGAATGCAGGTATGAATGAGGAAGTGGCTGCATGTGTGTGTGTGTGATCAGGAGAGTGAGAACAATGTGTGAATGAATGCAGGTATGAATGAGGAAGTGACTGTATGTGTGTATGTGTGAGATCGGAAGAGTGAGAGGGATGTATGAATTAATACGTAAGTGGGTGTGGCATGTAGGTGTGAGATCGGGAGAGTGAGAGCGATGTATGAATGAATGCGTAAGTGGGTGTGTGGCATGTGGGTGTGACAGACAATGAGAGCGGTGTGTGAATGAATGCATAAGTGGGTGTGTGGTATATGGGTGTGAGATCGGGAGAGTGGGAGCGATGTATGAATGAATGCGTAAGTGGGTGTGTGGCGTGTGGGTGTGAGATCGGGAGAGTGGGAGCGATGTATGAATGAATGCGTAAGTGGGTGTGTGGCGTGTGGGTGTGACAGACAATGAGAGCGGTGTATGAATTAATGCGTAAATGGGTGTGTAGCTTGTGGGTGTGAGATCGGGAGAGTGAGAGCAATGTATGAATGAATGCGTAAGTTGGTGTGTGGTGTGTGGGTGTGACAGACAATGACAGCGGTGTGTGAATGAATGCGTAAGTGGGTGTGTGGTGTGTGGGTGTGACAGACAATGAGAGCGGTGTGTGTGAATGAATGCGTAAGTGGGTGTGTGGCGTGTGGGTGTGACAGACAATGAGAGCGGTGTGTGAATGAATGCTCTACAAATCTGGACAAAGCCTAAAATGATGGGGGGACAAAAAGGGACAGATTTTAAATATTGCTCTTACAAACTTAGAAAGTTGACAGAATAATAGGTTTTGCATTAGCATGAATTCTCTGAAGGATGTGGAGTCTTAAACTTAAATGTTTGTCATTATTTAATGACTTCAATCCTCAGCTATTTGCCAGAAAAGTACAGATTTTAGGAGGAGCACATCAAAAATATGAGGCAAAAATCTGGACATTCTGTGAAAATCTGTACAGTTGAGAGGTGTGAATCACACACACACACACACACACACACACACACACAGTCACGTCCTCATTCACATCTGTATTCATTCACACATTACTCTCACTCTCCCGATATCACACATATGCACACATAGCCACTTCTTCATTCATTCCTGCATTCACTCACACTCACTGCGAACTAATAAGCTTAACTGCAAAATAAATCGCAAAGTGTTTGCAGTTTATTTTGCAGCTAAGCTTATTAGTTCATGACGCCCCTGTGAGGAAGACGTGGCTCTCCAGAGCACCGCAGTGCACACTTTGGGAACCCCTGAAATATGCACTTTATGTGTGCCGTGGGGGGGGGGGCTTGGGAAACCTGGATTCACTAAGGGAGCTGAGAATCAAAAATGTTTGGGAACCACTGCCCTAGATTGTTACTCTTTTAATCAGATGTTGAGAAGAGAGGAAAGTATATCCAAGGACAAGCATTCATACTGCATGCTTCCTTGGTATTATAGTAGCTTACTGTTCTAGAAAGTGATCTGTATTCCCAATGTTTTTTGCTGTGGAGTTTTCCTAAACATAAAGTGAAATGGCAAAACAAGGTGCCGATAACAAGTAAAACCCAAAAAATCCAAAAACCAAAGTGGAAGCAGCAAAAATTAAATGACCTTCAAGAAATAGCGTATTCAAATTTATTATCCGCTTTCATCAAAAGACTTCATCAGAATGATAAAACCACACATATTACAAGTTTAAATACTTAAAAAACAATCATATGTTCAATTAACTAATTAAAAAAACCTTAATTACATCGGTATTTAAAAAACCCTTGAGATATTTATGCAAGGTGAAAAGAAACAATATCACTATCTTTATTAACTTTAAGTTTACGATTTTTCAAAAAACATTTCACATTTATAGCTTCATTGAGACCA